>NW_006408677.1:6274965-6302049 GCF_000296735.1 Chrysochloris asiatica | reverse complement strand
TATCTATCTTATTTGATTGTTCCTGTAGCACTTTCCTGACTTCTTCCTTATTTTTCTCAACTCCAGTGTATAGTGTTTTGATACCTTTTATAATCATTTTTTTCTGAATTCCTTCTCAGGTATTTCCAAAACTTGCCCATCTTCCAGTATGGAGTATAGGTCTACTTCCAGCTCACTTGCCTCAGTCACTTTATCTTGTTTCTGGACATGTGCAGATGTGGTCATCTGCTTCTGTTTTTTTGGGCATCTTCAGGGGTTATCTGTGGACTTAATACTCAGATGGGTATGTATTTTGGTATTAAAGCTTTCTGATTGCTTCCAGGTAGATGTGATCAGGAAATGGGCTTCCCATTTCACTCTTCTTCTTGAGAAATTTCTAGATGCCACTGTTGGTCGTTTTGACGTAACTTAGTATTTAATTTTCGCCCTATTTCCTTTTTTGTCTGCTTGTCCCACTCCAGAATCCCCGTTCAGGCCTTTTTTCTAGTTGTAAACAGTTCAGGGCTGGCTGTAGCTGTTTGGTTTTGATTGGAAACTGTCTCTTTAAATTTTGAGGAGATCTGTGCACATGCTTAGTAGAACCCTCCAAGGGTGGGGCTGGGGTGTCCACTAGCTCAGGCACCCCTAAAGTCACCAGAATGGAGGTGCGCAGACAGCAAGGGACCAATGAACAGCTACTAAAAGAGAAGAATGTCCACAACTTTATCTCTGTGGTTCCTCCAGGCGTCTGTGGCTGCTCCAATCCTTCCCCCTCTTGGTCTCACCCAAGATGGTGGCTCCTCGAGCAGCTGAGCGTCTTGAATTGGAAAGCAATGGATTCCTTGCTTCTGCCACAAATTCCCCAAATGTAAGCCTTCCAACCTTCTAAATATTCCTTTATATGTGGTTCAGAGTTCTGGGACCATCCCCTGAGCCTGCTTAGTCGGGTATTCTGTGTTGTTGCTGGCAGAACTCCTTACTGCACTTCCACAAGATCTACCATCTTGTTTGTTCCTTCTGTAGTATTTTGATATTTGTAAATTTATGGTGGTTTGTTTTGTGACCTAATACATGGTCTATTCTGGAGAATGTTCCATGTGCACTGGAAAAGAATGTGTATTGTGCTGTTGTTGGATTGAATGCTCTGTACACATCTATCAGGTCAAATTGGCTAACAGTGTTGTTTAGTTCCTATGTATCTTTGTTGAGTTTCTTTCAGGCTGTACTATCTTTTTCGCAAGTGGTATATTAAAATCTCCCACTATTTTTGTAGATTTCTTTCTTCAAGTCTATTAGAGTTTGGGAGCATACCTATTTATTATATTTATGTCATCGTGTTCAATTGACCTTTTAATCATGAGATAATGTCCATCTTTATATATTATGCTGGGTTTTGTCTTAAAGTCTATTTTATCTGGTATTAGTATTGCTACTCCTGCTTGTTTTTTGTTGCAATTAACTTGGTATATATATAATTTTTCCATCCTTTTACTTTTAGTCTGCTTTTGTCTTTGTGTGTAAGGTTTGTCTTTTGCAGACAACATATTGAAGGACTCCATTCTTCCACTCTTATTTAATGCATTGACTTTCAGTTTAATTATCAATAGGTATGAATTAATTGCTGTCACTTTTTTGTGGGGTTTTTGTGTGTGTGTGTGTGTGTGTGTGTGTTGCTACCACTTTCTTTCTTCTTCATGCCTTCCTTTGCTGAGTTCCTGGGTTTTGTGTGTGTGTGTGTGTTTGTGTTTCCTTGTCCGTTTCTTCACAGATTTACTGTTTCCATGTTCTTCTTTGATTTTCATTTTCTTGGTATGTTGTGAAGTATTCATTTTATTTGAGGTTACCCTATATTCTATTAATGTTACCTCCATTTAAAACAATCCATTTTATCCTGCAATCTACCTGACCGCCTTGCAATCTGGGTCTCTGTTTTTATGTTTTTACTTTCTTTCACATTTTAATTGTTTTGATCATAAACTGACCTCCCAGATCCTCTGTATTCATTCTTATAGTTTTATTCTGTTCTGGACTCTTCCGTCTGTTGATTGAGTTCCAAGTGATGCTTCTACGTATGTCAATCTCTGGTTGTTGTCTGTTTTTTTTTCGTTCTCAGTCTAAAGAACTCCCTTTGGGGTGTTTTGAAGTGCTGGGTTGGGTTTGGCAACATGCCTTAGTGTATTTTTATTTTGGAATGTTTTCATTACTCCGTTGTATTTGGTTGACAGTTTTTCTGGGTAGAAGATTCTTGGTTGGCAGTTTTATTTTCTTTCAAGATTTTATATATGTCTCCCCATTGCCTTCATGCCTGCATGATTTCTGTTGAGAGATCAGAGCTTAATCTGCTTTGTTTGCCTTTGTAAGTAACTCTTATTTTTTTCCCTAGCTGCTTTCAGGATTTTTCCCATGTCTTTCACTTTAGAGAGCTTGATTTTGATATGTTTTGGTGATTTTCTTTTAGGGTCCATCTTTCCTGGTGTTTGTTCAGCTTCTTGAATGCGTATCTTTTCATTTTTAAGATGTTAGGGAAATTTTCCTCCATCAGATCTTCAATTATCTCCTCTGTTTACTTGTGTGATTCTTATTGTTCCAGAATGCCAATAATTCTTAAGTTATTCCTCTTCATGTTGTCCCACATGAATCTTAGATTTTCTTCAAAAAATTTTATGCATTTTTCTGCTTGCTCGTCTGTCTTTTGCAGTATTGAAAGATTTGTCTTCCAGCTCACTGGTTCTGGCTGCCATCTTTTCAAGTCTACTCCTTTGCTCTTTCAGTGTATTATCAATTTCTAGTATTTTATTGTTGATCATTTGGACCTCTTTTTGTAGGGTTTGAATTGTTTCCAATTCTGTATCTATCTTATTTGATTGTTCCTGTAACACTTTCCTGACTTCTTCCTTATTTTTCGGAACCCCTCTGTGAAACATTTGGATGCACTTCAATATCATTCTCTTGAATTCCTTTTCTGACTGTTCTAAAGCCTGCCCTACTTCTCATTGGAACTCTAACTCTACCCCCAGATCTTTTGTGTCAGTTACTCTACCTTGTTTCTGGACATGTGCTGAAATGGTCAGTTGTTTGTTGGGCATCTTCAATAATTAGGTTTTAAATAATTAGGTAGATGAATATATGTTGATGTATTATTGAGCTTTCTGAAAGATGTGATCAGGAGATGGGCTTCCCTTTTAATTTTTCTTATTACTTAACTCACAGTAACTTAAGCAGATGTATAGCAGCTGGTTTTAGCTCTTGCCTGGATGGTGGGATTTTACAGGGTGTGATTGCTGCTTGACTATATAACCATAATTACTGTCTCTTCTTGAGTTGCACAGGGAGAGAAAGAACCCCCATAAAGGTAAAAGGGGGACCAAAAAACAAAAGAGCATCAGAAAACAAAACAAAACAAAAAAACAGATTTGGTACTACAGTCCTTAATTGCATAAAAGAAAAGAAAAGAAAAAAAAAAAAAAAACTTTTGCAAAATATGAGTATGACTTTAATGCCCCTTTCTATGCTGGCTCAGACTGTTCTGGGAGACCATTCAGTTTTAAGCAGTTCCTATTGACTCCTCCCCCTTCCTCAATTCTGGCACCAGAGATCTTTGCTAAACAGATCCTTATGCATGTGTTGTAGAACCCTCCATGGGGATAGGGGTGCACTCGCTCAGGTAACCCTTCTAGTATCCAGAGTGGAGCTATGTAGACAGGGACAGACCATTGAACAGAGAGAGAGAGAAAAAAAAAAAAGAGAATGCCCACACCTTTATTTCTGAGAACCTCAGACCTCTACTGTGGGAGCATTTCTCTGATCATTAACCCTCTCTGTCACAACCAAGATAGTAGCTCCATGAGGGGCTAGTTGCCGTGGATCAGAAAACACCACATTGCTTGGTTCTGATACAAATTCCACTGGTTGTAACTCTTCAAACTTTCTAAATATTCCTTTATATATAGTTCAAAGTTCTGGGACCATCCCCTGAACCTGCTTCGTCCAGTATTCTGTTATTGCTCGCAGAGGTCTGCACTGCACTTCTCCCTAATTTGCCATTAAGCTCTGCCTCCCTATTTCATTTTAGATGACTTCCAAATTTTCTAGATTCATACTCCATACATTCATGTTCCAATTATTAATGAATGTTTATATCTGTTTCTTCACATTGTGAGTCATGCCACATTAACAAATGAAGGTCCTTAAAGCTTTACTTCACCCATTTCATTAAGGTCAACTATACTTTGGAATGGCATCTCTTCCCCAGTTGAGAGCCTTCCAATCTAAGGAATGCTTATATAATGCCTTCTGGCATTATAGCAGACAATGTACCACTGACATTCATGTTTTCACTGGCCAACTTTTTGGAAGTAAATTGTCAGGTCTTTCTTCCTAATCTTTCTTAATCTGGAAACTCTGCTGAAATCTGTTCACCATATGTAACCATGATTATATTTGAAATACCAGTGGCATAGCTCCCAAAATCACAATAACATGCAACTCACTACAGTACAACAAACTGACAGACAAATGGTACTCAGGCATATTGTTGTTGTATTTGTTAAGTCCTTTCAAGTCGGTTCCGACTCATAGCAACCCTGTATAGGTTTATGAGGAGCAGCTGGTGAGTTTGAACTGCCAACCTTGCAGTCCAGTGTTGATCCTACAGTGCCACAAGCATGAATGAAGTTACTGCTTAATAATTTTTAAATTATAAAGAATATTTCTGAGTGACAGGCTCAATTTCTCCATTTCTTGGTTAAAGTTTTTCCCATCTCAGTCCCATTCCTCTTTTACTTTGTTCAGTTCATGTACTTTCTGCCTCTCCTTGATTTAGTTGTCACCATTGCCTCTGAAATGTAATGGCAAGGTCTGCAGTTCAAACCCACCAGCCTCTCCTTGGAAACCCTGTGAATATTCACTATGATTCAAAACAGAACTTCTGGCAATTAACAGCAAAAAATATTACTTCTTACTATGGTAGACTCTAAGAGCACCTAGCACAGTTGTATATATGTAAAAAAAGCAAAATTACATCACCTGAAACATAATGGTAACCTGCATAGATAATAATGGAATGTTCTGGTTAGTTGCATATTTTGATGAATCCTTTTATAGGGAATGCTCAATGACTACTTTTTATGGAATTAGAATGCAGTATTATGTATTCATCATTACGATTATACTGAATATACTTGAATATTTGATCTGGTATTTGGTCAGGCATTCTTTAATCAATGGAGGGCCTTATATATGACAGATGGAGAAGATTGGTTTGAATCTATGTTCGTCCCAAAATGCACATGGGGAGCTGTTCTTTTAAAAATGATTGACAACTTATCATTTATTATTATAAAAGGCAAGAACATAAAATATCCCATTGGATTTTAGATTCCAATTGTCTAGAGGTGTGATTAAAGAAGATATTGAAAAGTGAATCAATCATAATGAAAAAAACTTGCAATAGATAGATCATCATCCTCAATAGCACCAACTAGTTCACTCTGCCAGCATTAGCAGAGTTCTTAAAAATCTCTATAGTCATTGTCTCAGGAATGGAAACACAATTTCCAGAAGTATATCACCTATTTACCACCATAAAAATAGATTGGTTCTGTATCTGAGCACTTTAAAAATTCAGAATAACACATGGCAAATCCCATTATAACAATTAAAAAGTGGACACCTACAATGTACGATTGTCCAGGGATATTGTTCAGTTAAAATTTGTCATGAAGCAAGTGGACTAGTAACCCCATCTTCAAAATTCATTTGTTATGAAGGAAAATTACATTGTCTTAGTACTTGCTTTCATGGAGTTTGGCCTATAGTATTAGTTCACTATTACTTTAGAAATATGACAAATAATACCTTTTTTAAACCACAAAGTTTGTATTTATCTAATTTTCTAAGAATTGGATGATATTGTCATAGAAATGTCATTCAGAATAGCAAGTATTTTCCAGTCACCACATACGCAGTTCCTCTGAGTATTTGCCTTTATGTCCTATGTATTTCCATAAGATATTGTCAAAGCCAGAATTCTACTGAATTGAAAGTAGGAATATTGTTTGCTATTTCCCTGAAATAGACTTGAATGCTACTATATTTGGGACAGATGATCACAAACACATCCTCATGAGAAGGCAACAAATGTAAAGAAAATGTTATATTTATTTCAAATCTAGAGAGCAATGCCAGTATCACAGCAAATTTGTGCCAATGACTGTGTATATTCCTTTGCTTATAAGCTTGGTCTAAAATGTTGTTGCAGTGCAGACTCAGCAAGTGTAGCCCAGAGGTAACTCCAGACTGATGGATTATATTTAACCTGTAAATGAAATCAAGTAGGAGTTTTAAATCTTGTTACATCTTTTTTCCTCAGACATTTCTTCATCTTGTCACACCTTTTTACTAGAATGTAACTTAGAGTTCATATGAAATGTTATCTATTGGATTTATTTTTAGCTTGTTATAAGAACAGTTATGAAAGGGAACAGTTACAAATGCATGTTTGCTACTGATAAATGATATTCTGTATGTTCTAATGCTTCAGAGCTTCCTTAACCTTTGAAAATAGATTTCGGATACACAAATATGCATAGTGCAATAAATAAAGGTAAATTTTACTCTGGAATTTTTTGGTTCTTTGGTTCACTGATGCCCAATCTGGCTTCACTTTATAAACCATCTAAAATTCTTTTTGAAAATATTACCTTGGGCTTCATTATGAGATTCTGATTCAGGAGCGTGAAAATGGGGCCTGATAATCTGAATCATAAGCAATCCTACTAGTTCAGTATTTCAGAATTACTGACCTAGCCCAACCACTTACCAAATGTTGACCCCTCCTCATAAAATCCTTGTGGAGTCTTTGAATGGTGCTGCAGGTAATGCACTAGACCACAAGATCAATTTGAATCACAAGTTTAGCAGTTCAAACCCACCAGCCACTGCTTGGAAACATGATGCAGGGTCCCTATCAGTCGGAACCAGCTCAACAACAACAACTTCTGAAAATCCTTAACATGCATCCTTCAACAATTCAAAATAGGTCAATCCATTGTTACACAATTTTTATTGAAAGAAAGTTTTAGTATGTTAAACCAAGTCCTAGAAATTTCCCCAGTATTGAATGTGTCCAGTAACCTTACAATGAAACCTCCACTATCAGACATGTAGTTAGCCCATGAAGAGCCTTATTTTGTTTAGCTAATTCTTGCAGCACCTATCAAGAGCACATATCAAGGCATATAAGGAAACCAACATTTAACATAGAGAAATTTATATGGATGAAACAAAATATTCATAGGTTACTACCACCTAATTAATTGTTGCTTTTAGGTGTCATCAAATCAGTCATGACTCATAGTGGCTGTTTGTACAAGATAAAACACTACCTGATTCTGTGCCACCCTCACAATCATAGCTAAGTTTGATCCCACTATTGCAACTATTGTGTTAATCTATCTCATTGAGGGTCTTCCTCATTTTCACTGTGTGTTAATGAGCTGGACTGCAAAGTTGGTTTGAACCACAAGGTTGGCAGTTTGGAAGGCCTATAGAGGGTTGCTATGGGTCGGAAACAACTTGAAGGCACTAAACAATAACAACAACATTAAGTATGATGCCCTTCCCTGGAGATATGTCCCTTCTGATAACATGTCCAAAGTACATGAAATGAAGTCTCACCAGCCTCACTTCTAAGTAGCATTCTGGCTGTACTTCTTCCAAGACAGATTTGTTTATTCTTCTGACCACAACAAAACCCATTGCCATCAAGTCGATTCTGACTCATTGAGACTCTATATAAGGTTTTTGAGGCTGTAAATCTTTATGGGAGCACAAAATCTCATCTTTCTCCTACAGAGCAGTTGGTGGGTTTGAACCATGACCTTGTGGTTAGCAGTGCAGTGCAGGGCTGCCAGGGTTCTCTAGCCAATATTCTTCTCTAACACCATAATTGATAAAAGCATCATTTCTTCCATCTTCCTTATTCATGGTTCAGCTTTTGCATATTTATGAGGGAATTGAAAATACCTTGGTAAGGCACATTTTTGTCCTCAAAAGTACATTCTTGTGTACCAAATTTGCCCGTTGCAATTGGTGTTTTTTATTTCTTGATTGCTGTTTCCAAAGGTGTTGATTGTAATTCCAAGTAAAATGAAATCTTTAATTATTAGTTCTGCTATTCTCATGTATTGAAATTTTTTCTCAGCAATGTCTTACAATAACAACTTAATTATTCAATGACTACTTAATATTAAATTTGCAATTTTAATGACAGAAATGACTCAGCCATTGTGGGTAAGTTTTAGAAGTTTAACTAGGAAAGCCCCATTAGACTACTCACAGATATCTGACTTGTCATTGAATTTAGCACCAGCTTTAGGCTGTGCTTGGACAGAAAAAGCCCCAAGCTACTGGGAATAAGAATAGTAAATAATTGGGACAGGAAGTGGAATGATAAAAAGAATTTACATTGAAACTTGGGGTGGTGGGGAATGTAATTAAGCAGTGAACAAAAGGACATGAGTGTGTACCACCAAGCCTTTTTTTTTTTTTTTTTTTTTTTTTGGTACCCCCTGTTTCTTCCCAGTAAAGTTGTCTCTTAGTTACCTCAGTTCACAACTCTACCATGATTCATAATCCTGTGGGACACCACCTGAAAACCAATTGCCAATGAATAGATTCCAACTCATAGTGACCCTCTAGGACAGAATACAACTATCCCACAGGGTTTCCAAGGGAGTATGGAAGAAGACAGCCACATCTTTCTTCCCCAAAGCAGATGATGGGTTCAAACTGTCACCCTTTGGGTAAAGTAGTCAAGCAATTAACCAATAACCCGCCTGGGTTCCTTATATACCACCTAGAGAGGAGTCCTAGTCTGGTATCCAACTGAGTCACGAGAACAGAGTCAGATTCTAAAGAAATCCAGGGCAACTCAGAGTCTGCCGCTACAAATGAACCAACTCCTTCAGTTCCAGATAAAAGTGAACCTGGAAAAAGGATGTTTAAATCTCACCTTGCTGAGGAGATGTTGTCACAACCCAGACTCTTAACAGAAACAATATGTTGACTAAAAAAAATGAAGGGAGAGTTATGTGAGTTAGAGCTCAGCATCTCTCCTTGCACAGAATGCAACTGCAGAAAAAGATATTACTTCTTAAATATCTGGCATGCCTAAGGCAGACAGGCAAGGGAAGAAAGGGCAAAAAAGAAAGGAGGTTGGAGATAAAGAAGATAGAGTAATAAAGAGTCAAAAAAGGGAAATTGAAGAGGCAGAGAAAGGAAAGGGATACATAATTATGGGGTATGGGGCTGCTCTTTTACTTTTTGAAATAACTTTTTCCTTTAATTGTGGTTAGTTGAAAGTGTACAGAGCAAATTAACTTTCCATTGAAATATTAACACATTTTTTGTTTAGAGACATTAGTTGCAATTTCCTGAATGTAACAGCACTCTTCCTACTTCCTCCTTAGTTTCCTCATTTCCATTTGTCTTTCTTTCTCTTGTCATCCTACCTTCTAAACATTGATTTTGATAAAATATTGCCATTTTGGTCTCTTCTGTGTTAATTGTTCTGAGGAGTATGTTGCTAACGGGTATTATTATTCACTTTATAGACCTGTCTGTTGTTTAGCTAAAGTTGATCTACAGGGGTAAATTTGGTTTCAGGTTTTAAGGGTGTCTAAGGGAGTCCTGGAAAGAGCTCTGGTAGCATAGTGGTTACGAATCGGGCTGCAAACCTTAAGATGAGCAGTTCAAAACTACCAGCTGTTCTGCGGGGAAGCTTTCTGCTCCCATAAAGATTTACAGCCTCAGAAACCCTGTACTCTGTACAGGGTCGCTATGAGTCGGAACCGACTCCATGGCACATAACAATAACAACAACAGGGGAGTCCTGGAGTCCTGGTGTGGTGCTGTGGGTTAATGCGCCAAGACTGCAAAGCCGTTTGCAGTGCAAGCTCGGTGGTTCAAGTTCAAAAGCTGCTCCTCGGAAACCCTATATAAGGGTCGCTATGGGTTGGATCCGACTCGATGGCACTTAACAACAGCAAGGGCCATAGTGGAGTCCTGGTGTGGCACTGTGGGTTAATGCGCCAGACTGCAAAGCCGTTTGCAGTGCAAGCTCGGTGGTTCAAGCTCACCAGCTGCTCCTCAGAAACCCTATGCAGGGTCGCTATGGGTCAGATCTGACTCGATGACACAACAACAACAAGGGCCATAGTGTGGTGCTGTGGGTTAATGTGATGGACTGCAAAATCGGTTTGAACCGCAAAGTTGGTGACTCAAACTCACCAGCTGCTCCTCAGAAACCCTATAAGAATTGCTATGGGTTGGAGCCAATAATAAGGCACACAACAGCAGCAACAAGGGCCATAGACTTAGGGTTCCACCAGTCTCTATCAGACCAATATATCTGGTCTTCATGGTTTTGAATTTTGCTCTACATTTTTTCTCACGCTATATGCAGGAGCTCTGGTAGCGTAATGGTTACGAATTGGGCTACGAACCGCAAGGTCAGCAGTTCAAAACTACTAGCTGCTCCGCAGGAGAAAGATGAGGCTTTCTGCTCCTGTAAAGATTTACAGCCTCGGAAACCCTGTTCAGGGTCACTATGGATCGGAACCGACTCGACGTCACTTAACAACAACAACAAACATATGCAGAGCCTTCTGTTGTGGTCATGATCAGAGTGTCAGTAGTGGTAGTTGGACACCAGCTAGTTCTTCTATCTCATAGTTGTGGAGATTGTAGTACATGTGATACATTCATCCTCTGGACTAATTATTTCTTTCAGTCTGTTATTTCCTTCATTCTTTTCTGCTCCTGGTGGGGAGAGACCAATAGTTGCATCTTAAATGGCTGTTTGTAAGTTTTCAAGACCCTAGCTGCTATTCATCAAAGTAGAATGGAGAATATTTATTTTTTGTGGACTATTTTATATAAATCGACCTAGATGTCCTAAGAGCTACAAATGTTTTATGTTTTGTTTTGTTTTGTTTTCATTTTTCTTTCCTGGAACCAGTTTCTATGGACAGGATTTAGCAAGTTTAAAGTCAGATTACACTAGCTAATTTGTTTTGTTTTGTTTTGTTTTTTTAACTCAATGTAACTGTCATCCCCTGCCACCCTTTCTTTTTCCCTTTTCTGCTTGACGTGAGCAGGCCCATTATCTGGGGGAAGGGATGATGAGAAAATGTGCTGACCTTCCCTCCTTCAACCCTTAATCATTTTCATGAAGTCATTACAGGGCGGGATTGAAGTTTTGGTTTTACTTTTGAAATCAGGGTACTGGAAAGCAAAGGTGGGAACTATGCTTTCTCCAATGACAGTAATAGTTTTCTAGATTTAATTTAACATTTTTCAGTTTTAAAGATGTTTAAAACCCAAACAGCAACAGAAACATACTAAGCACAAATCCCCATGCCAAAAGATAAATTTGATTAAAAGTGTCCCCTCTCCTTGTTATTCTCTATTATGTTGTTGTTGGGTGATGTCAAGTTGGTTCCTACTCAAAGGTACCCTGTATAGGGTTTCCAAGGAGTGGCTGGTAGTTTTGAACCACTGATTTTGCAGATAGAAGTCCAGTGCTTATCCTACTGAGTCACACCAGAACTTCATTCTCTATTATGTTGTTATGTGCCATGGAGTCGATTCCCACTCATAGCAGCACTTTATAAGTATCCCGAGGCTGTAAATCTTTACAGAAGCAGAAAGTGCCCCATCTTTCTCCCACGGAACTACTGGTAGTTTTGAACTGCTGACCATGAGATTAGCAGCCCAAATTGTAGCCACTAAGCTACCAGAGCTCCTTACTCTCTATTATTTTTGTTGTTGTATTGTTGTGAATTGCCATCGAGTCGGTTCCGACCCATAGCGACCCTGTATAGGGTTTCGGAGGAGCAGCTGGTGAGCTTGAACCACCAACCTTACAATTCAAATGGCTTTGCAGTTTGGCCTATTAACCTACAGCACCACACCAGGCTTCCACTCTCTGTTATGTTGTTGTTGTGAAGTGCTGTCGAGTCGATTCCTACACAAGGAGCAGCTGGTGAGCTTGAACCACCAACCTAGCAGTTCAAACGAACTTTCAGTCTGACACATTAGCCCACAGTGCCATTCCAGGACTCTATTAATGCATCTGTTTATTTCTGACATAACACATATTAAAATCTGTAATCATCTTGATTAATTTCTTATTTATTTTCTGTCTGCTTTCAGTAGAATATCAGCTCCATAAGGACAGCAATTATTGCTTTTTCCTATATATATATATATATCTCCAGAGAACAGAAGTAGATATAGACATAGTTGTTGTTGTTAAGTGCTGTCGAGTCAGTTCTGACCTATAGCAATCCTGTATAGGGTTTCTGAGGAGCAGCTGATGAGCTTGAACAGCCAACCTTGAGGTTCAAACAGATTCTGCAGTCCAGTGCATTAACCCACAGTGCCACACTCAATAAACATTTATTGAATAAATGAATATATGGTGAGGATCACTGAGCAGGAAGAATAAATCCTAGATACCCAAACTGTTAACTAAAACCCTCCCGGTGTCATCTAACCCCTGTCTACCTTCTCAAAATGGCCTCTGATGTTTAAATTCCTCTCACATACCTTGAAATTCCTACCTCAAAATGCCACTCATGACATTAAATTTACCTGGATGCTTTTCCCTAGCTTGGCAACCTCTTATCCATCAGTTCTCATTCTAAAACGTATTTAAGAGTGACCTCCCTCCCCCTTCCCTACTTATTATCCTTTCACTACTTTCAAAACACATTTATTGTGTATTTTTTAATCATATGAGTATATTTGTTTATTGCTTTATTGTCTTCCCCCTCACCCATTGTGATCATCATGAGGACTGAAAGTGTCTTTCATTTTGATCACCTCTTGGTTAACACATTCAACTGCTAAATGAAAGTTTGGTTGTTCTAATCCACCTGACTAGATGTACTGCCAGAGAAATTTTGGGCTGCAATCTCATGATCAAATTTAGTCTCTCATACTTTGGACATATTTTCAGGAGGGACCAGTCGCTGGAGAAGGACATCATGTTTGGTAAGGTGGGGAGGGTCACAGAAAAAGAGCAAGACCCCCAATGAGATGGATTGGCCAAGTGGCAGCATCAATGGACTTGAGCGTAATGAGGCTGGCCCAGGATCGGGCAGTGTTTCATTCTGCTGTGCATAAGGTCGCTATGAGTCAGTACCAACTCGATGGCAATTAACAACAACAACAAATCTCATGGTCAGCAGTTCGATTAGGCAGATTCCACATCCTTCCCCTCAATGTGCAGACATGCGATCTTGTATTTTTAAAACACTCTGAACATGGTTGTCTACCAGAGCTCTCACTACTCTGAACCTGGCACACACCAGAAGAAACCTTGTATTAGGAAAGCCTGGGTAACTCCAATTATTTCACTTGAAGGTTACAAAAATAATTTATTTTGGAAGGAGGAAATATGATGGAAGGAAATGCTTTTACTTCATTTCTAATGCTCAAAATAGTTTGGGTCCAAAGTTGAATTTTCTTTATAAATACACCATGCTTATTGTCACACAATACCCTATGATGTTCTTATCACAAGTAGCAAATTCCCTAATGGGTGCCACAGAGTCCTTTGGGAAGTTGGCTAGCTGAGTCTTTGTAAAGCACTTTAATCAGGTCACCTTGGATTAATTCCTACTCCGGCCTCCATTCTTTCTCTTGTTGTGTTGGGAGGGAGAGCCTGTGTAGGCTCCTGATCAGGCCTCCTGTTGCCAGCACTAGGTTGTTTCCCTTCCTTCTCTGATTCTTCATCTCCCACCTGTTCTGGGAGTCTCTTAACACTTTTTGACTATGAGCAGTTGTTGTTTTTGCATGTATCCATCAGGGTGTTTATATCGCTAGGTCCTGGGAAAGATTTTCCCCAAATGGAGCCACCTAAAATATTTTATTTATTTTGAAATATGCCATTCTGCCTCCCTATCTGCCTTCCTTGTAAGTATTATGCCTCTATACTTCTGCAGTCATATTTATAAATGCAGCAGATGTGTGTGCTACATATAGACCTTGATGATTAGCAGCTCCGGGCACTAATCTTTGTGTTTAGTAAATATTCAATAAGTATTTTTTCATCACATTGGCTTGAATTTGATGGCTTATTGCTGTCATTAGATGAGACACACACCAAAAAGACTGTCTTCTTAAGAAGAGAGAAGCAGCCCATCTACATTTGTAAACCTTCATTTGTGTAGGTAACTTATGTGTAAGTGAGATTCAGAGATGGTGGAACTGTAGGGTAAAGCACTGGACCATAAGGTCAATTTGAACCACAAGGTCAATGGTTCAAACTCACCAGCCGCTCCTTGGAAACCCTATACAGGGTTGCTGTGAGTCAGAACTAACTCAACGGCAGTAAGAAACAACACAAGATTAACTATAAGGGTCATTTAGAAAATCTATGAGTTTCTGCTTTACTCTATTTTGAAGACATGTAAAATAACTTACATACAAAGTTACCATAGCCTGATATTGGAGTTCAAAATACCCCTAGGAATTGGCTTAAAATATTGAAATTACACTTTCAATATACACAAATTCAAAATATTACATGAGAAAAGTGAGATGAAAATAAGAACCATGAGAAAAACATTTTATTGTTATAAAAAATCATACAGTGTTCTCTAGGTTACCCTATTTTGAAACAGGAGTATAAAAATGAAGGGAATAATAATGCTGAAGAGAAATCTACAAATTATTTGATTCATTGAATGAACTGAACTATCGTAGATCACCAGCAGCATAGGTCTGGCACTGTGGGATACTGCACTGGACTCCAAGGTCAGTTTGAACCATAAGATCAGGGGCTCAAACTCACCAGTCCTTTCTCAGACACCTTATATAGGGTCACTATGAGTCAGAACCAACTCAACAGCCCTTAACAACAACAATTGTTGTTAAGTACCATGGAGTTGATTCTGACTCATAACAGCCCCATGTAAAAGAGTACTGGCCCATACGGTATTCTAGGCTAAAATCTTTCTGGAATCAGATCTCTAGTTCGAACCACCATCCTTTAGGTTATCAGCTGAGTCATTAACCTTTCGACCACCAGGGCTGCTTATATAAAGGTAATGTTATCTAAAATTTGTGTGAGTTGTATAAACTCTCCAGTTCCTGACTCTGGGAATGCAAATAAATTAGGCAGTTTTCCATATTTCTGTTGCAACTGAATTCCACTAAATAACTGCTTTATTTTCATTCTGGGCTTAAGGTTTTGCTAACAGGAACTTTACACTTCCTCCAAAGACCATTTGCTTTAGCAATCTCTGAAACCATTTTCCTTTGGAGATCCTGACAGAATACAACTCTGTCTAAGACTCCCCCTAGCACTCCAGGGGTCATTTGGCTCCAGCTCTACCTTACATCTTCTGTTTTTCTAATTCATCACTGCAAAGAGATAGAGTTTTCCTCACCTTTTTGCATGGATTAAAGAAACAAATATTATTTACAATTTTAAACATAGATAATTGAGAGACAAACCTCCAAGACTTTTAGTCAATACTAAATCTGTTGCGTATTTGTATAGTCTCCTGACTCAGGCACTTTTGTGATGGTGTTTTCCTCTTATTGAACTAGTCATTCATGCTACTTCACCCTCATTTATTTTCTTTCTCCCAAGATCACTGTGGTTTATGTAAAATGAGTGCTAAAAGGTCACTTGAAAAAAGGATCTGGTTGAGTGACTTGGAAATGGAGTGAACCATATTTGTTTTTTTTTTTCCTCCCCCATAAATCTGAAAAACCTTTGCTTTTTCCTTCCCTGGAGGCAGTCTACTGGATTAGATGGAGACATGTTCTGCCTCAAGGACAGAAACTCCAGAACACCCAGAAATATCTTGATCTGAAATGAAACTCATGCCAAATTTTAATGAAGAAAGTTTTGGAATATCAAAATAAGATTAGAATAAGAATCCAGAGTCCTATGCTAAATCTTATTTTCTGTCACAGAAATTGTTCTTCAATTGGCACTTGGTTCAGTGCTGTGAGATTCTAAATTAAAAATAGGATTACACAAATTAATGTTGATCAGAAATTGTGAAAATGAGCTTCAAGTTATCAGTGAGTTGTAGCTGAACTTCAACATAGGCAGAATGCTAAATTTTCAGAGAGAAATATGGAATTTCTGTTACATAGCTCTAGGAACATTATAACAATATTTAATCTGGCAGTTTAAAGATACTGTAGGCATTCCCCATGATTCCGAGATCATACTTATCCAATTGGGTGACATACAACAGTGGTGCTCCGATTTTAATGTGCTTCAGAATCACCTGTCATTCTTGATAAATGAAGATCTCTTGATCCTTTCCAAAGAGTCTCATTCAGTAAGTTTGGCGTTGGCTAAGGAATCTGCATTTTAACAGGAAAAACTTTATTTACATGTGATATTGAAATTATTGCTAGAGAGTATACTTGATACTTGATGTGAAGAATCCTTCCCTCTCTGTTGGTATTTTGAGCTACTACATCCATAAGTATAGGTCAAGTTCAACAAATTGTAGCAATTTACCCTCGTTTCCTTTATCAAAATTATTATTATATTTTTTATCTTCCTCTAGTTGAGTTCTGATTTCAAGCCATTGAGGCTAGGTCAAATGGGTAATATCTGCAAGTATGGGTGTTCTTGTGCATCTCCCCTCACTTCATATCAGCTGGATACTTCACTCTCAGCTCTAGCCCTCTGTGGCTGTCCATGGGCTCAGGTGTCCCCACGTCTCACCACACTTTGGACCAGCCAGTCCTTCCTCTTCTCTCTTTCATCTCCAGGTCAATTGGAGTCTATGGAATATGGTTGAACTCAGCCCATTTCTTCATTGCTGCCTTTTCCCTTCTTCTACTCACCAGTAGACCAATATGGTTGAGTTTCGGTCTTAGAGAGGGGTTTGTTGTGAAGGAACTTGATTTCCTTGATGGCTTACTGGTGAACAACTTGCTTATTCTTGTAGTAGCCAATCATACTGCAATTTTTGTTTTGGGTTTTTCCTGCTGATCTTTCTTTGAAGATGTATCTTCTGTTGCTCTAGCTGTTCCAGGCTTGTCTGTTTGCCCTTTCTAGTAGGAATTTCATATCTCAGAACGCTCTTGATAGGCTCACAATTTCACTTAAGGTCCTATATACTGCAAAGACTCCACAAGTTTTTGAACCCCTTTTAGGTATTCCAATCAATTATAGGATGAAGACAAGCTTACAAGTTCCCTTAACCATGTTTCCTGACATGCCTTTCTATCCCACTTAATGTCTATTTTACAATAGTAGTCAAGAGGAACCAATATTCATAAGACAGTCAAGCATCTTAGTAGTATTATCCCTCTTCAGACTATGTCTCAATCCCTGTATTACAGAGCCCTGTTGTTCCAAAGTTGGTCATGTATCACTATCTACTTCTGTCCGATTTAGCCTATGCAAAACTGTCTCAGTGTTCCCCTATCTACTTTGTTCTTGTACCCCCTCCCCCTCCTGTGTATTGCCTTCCATGACACCCGAATTACTTATTGTTAAATAATTATTTGGTTAAATAGACAAAAATTTCACTTACTAAATACAGTGCTGTTTATATCATTAAACTGATTCTTCAAATTCATGAAATTGTATGTTAACTATTTAAGCACAACTTGTTTCATAAAAAAATTAACAAAGCAAAACAATTTTCAATACATTCGTAATTTTATCTTGATACACTGAGCTCATGTGTAACAGACAGTATCCAAATATTTACTGAGCTGGTGGCTAGTGTTTTATTATTGGCAGGATCAGTCACAAAGTAGGATTTGAAGTGAAATCAAAACAGACATTAAAGCTAAGTGAAGAAGACAAATGCAGTCCAAATAGGTAGCTTGATTCAAAGTTTCTAGCATACAATAGTCAGTAACTGGGACTGTTCTAGTGTCTTGTCATCCAGTGGCATTTCTTTACATCTAGTATTGGTGTTAAAGCACAATAACCTCCCTTGTAAAGGGAAACCCATATTTTCCAGACTTTGTTTTTTCCTACTGGCCATGTTAGGCTTCAGGGAACATGATCTGGACTCTTATATTTCCAAATGTTTATAACAGAGTTTGAATGTGTTTATTTTTAACCAACTTCCTTCTCTTAAAACCTGGAAAATCTCTTTGAGCTACTCAACAAAACTGTCAACAGCTTCAGGAAAAGAGAGGGCATCTGTTAGAAGTTCTGTGAAGAGCCATCTCCAAAAATAACATGCTCCTCATTTTTATAGTTCTCAAAGACAGACATGAACTTGTCCACTCTAGGTATTATCTAGTCTGGACACTGACCAAGAACATGTTAGAAGTGAGGGTTTCCAAGTAAATGCAGAACAATGAAAGACATGGAAATCATGGGCAAATCATAAGAAGAAAAGAGGCAGTCTGAATGAAATGGTGGTACAACATGGGATTTCAAAAGATAGTGGAGTTAAGGAATTTGTGATGAAGGCTTTCAGGATAGTGTGGGAAATCAGACCCAGGTGCATGTTCTTGACATATTTCTGGCCAAAGCTTTGGCCAGGCTCATAAACTGCATATGGACAAGTTCAGACTATCAAACTAAGGATCGTCATAGTTTGAGGTTTCACTAGGCAATACTGACCCCCCAGCAAATGTGGAAATTGGATTTAGTATCCTGGATCTGCCTTTTTGTGCTTTTCTCACCCTAGAATGTTTCCATTATAACTATCACATCTGTGCCCAATATCGTCCTCATGTATTCAACCAGCTTCTTCTGGCAAATCACAGCATCTGGAAAAGATTTGGGGAGCCCCTTCACTTTAAGTGTTAATGATGAGTTAGAGAAGAATGTATCTTGGGTCCAAGAAATAAAGTATTAGTGAAATTTTAGACATCCATCAGTTAGGTACATAGGGGAGGTATTTGTGATGTGACTGGACTTCTTATTGCCACTGAAATCATAGACAGTCATCCTCTCATAAATGTGGCCCTCTGGCTTACCATAGGAATATAAGTAGGCAAGCTGGGAGAGCCCTATCCGAATTTTTGTAGAAAAAGCAATGCATATTTTATTTTTTGTGCAAGGCTTTTTGAGTAGTGGTATTGGAGATCATTCAAACTCAAAGAAACAGACATATCCAGGAAACCTACTGCTAGATCAAAGAACCAATGTTCTGTTTTTAACTCAAAGTTATTTTTATTAAGTATTTTTCACTTAAAAAAAAGATCTGGGAATAAGTATATTATTATTATCATTATTATTATTATTTTGTCTTGGTGACAGATAGGAAACTTAAACTTGTAATGTTATAGATAATTTCTAAGCATGAATCATTGGATCCGCTTGACTTCTAATATACAAAACTATTCTTGCCTTTAATAAATGGTTTACTTGTTGGTATAGAACATATATTCCTATTATCCTTTTTTTTACTTTGTACATAGTTCATGGTTTAATATTCTATTCTAGCCATGCTTGGTTATAAAATTGACATATATGCCTATCTATCAGTGCAATAATAGACTGGCAGTGTGTGTGTGTGTGTTTTCTCCTATTATGGTTACATTTGTACCCTGTTTTAACTAATCATCATCAAATATTTGGCTGATCTTAGATGTCAAGAGACTAAGGTACACTTGACCCAAAACATGGTGTTATCAATTGATTCATATGCATATTAAAGGAAGACAATGAATACAGAAGACAGAAGAAGAGTTAATGCTTTTGAACTATTGTGCTGGTGAAGAATATTGAATATATCAAAGGAATTAACAAATCTGTGTTGAAAAAAGTACAAACATAACACACCTTAGAAGCATGGATGGCAAGACTTAATTTCACGTACTTTGGTTATGTTACTAGGGTGGACAAGTCCCTGGAGAAGGATGTCATATTTGGTAAAGTTGAGGATCAGTGAAACAGAAGACACTCAACAAGATGGATTGACACCGGGGCTGCAACAGTAGACTCTAATATAATAGCTATGATTGTGAGGATAGGGTAAGACCAGGCAGTGTTTTGTTATGTTGTACACAGAACCACTATGAGTTAACAGATTTGGCAACACCTAACAACAAAATTTCTCTTAGTTATTAAAATTGTTTCCAAGTGATAGGGATTCATAGTTCATTTTACTGGAGCAAAGCAAAGCAATCTATATGAGTTAAATGGTCCTATTAGTTGCTGCGTCTATAAAATTAAGATGGTGGATGGGATGAATAAAAGGTACCTTAGGTATGTCCTCTAATATTCCTTTATTGAGGAATATTAATAAAATATTAATATTAATAAAAAACAAACTAAGCATTTGGTTCCATAACAATGATATCTTATATTTGATGCCATTGTTAAGTGATTTGCAACCCTGTACAGTTTCAGAGGAGCGACTGGTGGGTTTGAACTGCAAACCTTGCAGTTAGCAGTCCAGTGCTTGTCCTACAGCACCACATCAGGTAATACTTTTGTTATTGTTGTTGTGAAGTTCCAACTTATAACAACCTTGTATAAGGTTTCTGAGGAGCGGCTGGTAGGTTTGAATTGACTTTCAAGCCAACCTTGTGGTCCTGTGCATTATCCTGCAGCACCACTGATAATATTCTGTAATTTGCTTACATAAACTTATTTGATCCTTGCAATTACTCTACACATTTAAATAGTTACGGACTGCCCACTAAGTGTTCAAAAAGTTATTAGTCTTTGAGAATATAAAACTAATGTAGACAGTTCAGAAATTCTCATCCTCATTTGAGACAGGTGAACTCAGAGACAGAGAAGTTTAATGATTTACCAAAGGTTAACGAATTTACAGCTGTCAAGCTGAGACACTCAGCATTCTAAGTATTTTGACTTAATCTTTTGATACTTCTATTTTACTTCTTGTGTACATATGCAAGGACTAAAATGAAATGCAATAATTAATAATAGAGATATGGGATTAAAAACATGATCTATAAAAGAAAAAAATGATAACTAGAATTTAAAAATTTAAAACTTTTGCTTTGTGAAAGGCATTGTTAAGAATGAAAAGTTAAACAAACGCCATATGGCTAAGCAGTTGCAAAATGAATATATGTATATTTGTACAAAAACTTTCACATGGGTGTTTATAGTAGCATTATTCTTCATTGTCCAAAAATTGGAACCAACCTCTATGTCCTTCAACAAGTGAATGGATAAATAGACTGTGAAATGAAATGTACTCAGCAATAATAAGGAACAAATTATTGATACATTTAACAGCACAGATAAATTCCAAATACAATATACTGGGTGAAAGAAGATAGATATAAAAGATTATATACTTCATGACTTCATTTAGACTTTCATTGTTGCTTGTTGACATCAAATAGATTTTAGCTTATGGCAATCCCAAATTTGCAAAATAACACTGTTCTGTGGAAACACATTGCTAGACCTTTTCTCCAAGGAACCTCTGAATGGATTCAAACCACTAACCTTGGGGTTAGTAGCTGAGTGCTTAACTATTTCCACTGCCCAGTTGTTCCTTCATTTAGATGATGTCCTGGAAAAGGAAAAAAATTACATAGAGAAAGAAGATAATCATGGTTGCCAATGGGTTAGGGGTGGGATAAAGGACACTTTGAAAGGGTAGCACAGAGAAATTCTTGCAGTGGGATTGTCCTGTGTTGGTTACAAAAATCTATGCATGTATTAAAATTCATAGAAAAGCTCAACCTAACCGTTAATAAAATGATATTATACATGAATCCTTGATAAGCAAAAATGATCCTAGGTAAAATTTAAAAGTAAATGGGGTTTGAACTTAGCACTACATAATCCCTTTTTTGTTTTGTTTTGTTTTTCTTTGCTTATATTGTGATTTGGGTGAATGTTTACAGAGGAAATTCGTTTTGCATTCATAAACATTTGGTTTCATGACATTGAATGCAATCCCCAAAATGTAGGAACACTCTTCCTCCCTGTGCTTACCTTTTCCATTCATCTTCCTGCCTTCCTAGATTTATCCCTGGCCAAATGCTGCCCTTTTGATCTCCTACAGATAATTGTTCTAAGGGGTACATACCTCCATGGGATTATTATTTACCTTATAGGCCTGCCTGTTGACTGCAAGCTGAGCCACAGGGGTGAATTTATTTCCAGCCTGGGACAGTGAGTAAGGGCCATAGTCTTGGTGGTTCCAGCAATCTCTATTTGACTAATAATCCTGGTCTTTTATGATTTTTAGTTTTTTTCCACATTTTACTCTCATTCTATCCAGGGCTTTCTGTTTTAATTCCTTTCAGATCAGGTCTGCAGTGGTAACCAGGCATCAACTGGTCTCAGGGCTGTGGAGGCTGAATTCCCTGTGGTTCATTAGTTTTATTTTACACTAATTATTTCCACACACCTTGGATTTTCTTCATCTTCCCTTGCTTTAGACTAGGAGAGAGCAATAGTTGCACCTTAGTGGGTCATTCATTAGCTTTTATGACCCCAGACACTACTCACCAAATGTAGAACATTGTCTGTGTTGACTGTTAGGCTAATTTCTCTTGATGCTCCTCAAGACTATGGTCCTAAACCCCAGGCCCAGGGATTCATTCCCTCAAGGTGTTGGGTTGTAGCTAGGAATTTTGCACTTTATATGCTCTACTCTATTCCTGTATATATTTGCAGCACATATAAATACATTTTTAAAGTTTTTATTGTGAATTGACTGATAGTTTACATGGGAGAACATCAGCTTTACATTCATCCTATCTTATTTCATTTAATTGAAATGATTACAATCCCCTTCATGTATCATCATTCAACAGCATTTGCTTCCAATCCCTCTGTTTTTTGTTTGTTTGTTTGTTTTTGTTTTTGTTTTTTTGGGGGGAGGGGATGTACACTGAAGCACTCAGGAATATATAACCATTCAAATAAACAAAGGGTAAACCCTGCACACTAGCTCCCTGGCTGCCAGCACACAGCCTCTCTCCCTCCTTGAGTCTAGAATCCCCAGCCGCTCCATCTCTCCACATCATCGTCTCTGCCTCCATCTCTGGCATCACTGCTTCTCTGGATAGGGTCCCACACTCTGCTCTCCTCCCTTGATGGTACCAAGTTCCTCTGCTCCTGGACTACAAGATCAACCACTCCTCACCATTTGTTACAAGACATCTACCTTTACATTTGTAACATTCACAATCAGTCCTGATAGCAGTTATTCACCATTGGACCATAAGAGTCTTATCCCCATCTCCTTTCACCAGTCCCATCTAGACAGGTTAGAAACCACTCAGTGGAGATTCTACCTTCCCCCGCACCTTCTGAAACTAAGCTTCCTCTTGAAAACTTGTAAGCCAGTCACTTCTTGCCTTTGTAGCCCCCCTGCCCCATTTTGGGTAGCCAATGTCTAAGTTGCCTATCCCTGTCAACCCTGTGTGCAGAGAGCGTGGGAATAATCCTTGCTGTAAAGATTTGTTCCCTCTTTTAAGCTACTACATCTGTAAGTATAGGTCAATTTCATCAAATTGTAGTGGATAACTTATTTTTCCCCTCATCTTTCTTCCTCTAATCGAGTTCTGATCATCCAGTCATTGAAGCTAGGTCAAATGGGTGCTATCTGCAAGTATGGCCATTCTTGTGCATCTTTCTTCACTTCATATCAGCTGGACACTTCTCTCTCCACTCTTGTCCTCCGTGACTATGTCCCTGTCCATGGGTTCAGGAGTCTGCAGTTCTCGCTATACTGCTATCCAACCAGGTCTCATTCTAGGTTGACAGGAGTCTATTGAACATGGTCAAACTTAGTACACAGCTTCATTGCTGTTTTTCCCCCACTTCCCCTTATAAGTAGACCAACGTGGTCACCAGCAAGATTACATGCCTTCTTGTGTATTCCCTTTGAGTTTCATTCTTGGAAGGGGACTTGCCCTGAGGGGACTTGATTGCTTGCCTTGATGGCTTCCTGGTAAACAACTTGCTTTTTCTTTTAGTACTCAATCAGACTCCCATTAATGTTTATTTATTTATTTATTTATTTATTTATTTCCTGCTGGTCTTTCTTTCAAGAAGTATCTTCTGTTCTTCTAGTTGCTCCAGGCTGGTCTATTTGTCTTTTCAAGTGGAAATTTCCCACCTCAGAAGAGTCTGGATGGGGATCAAGATTCCAACTAAGGTCTTATGCAGTACAAAGGTTCTGTAGGAAGTCTCTTTCACTGGGCAAGCTGTAGCCCAATTTTAGGTATTCCAATCAGTTATAGGCTGAAGATGGACTTACAAGCTTTTTATAGTGATGTTTCTGGCTGTTCCTCCCCCCCCCCCCAACAAGTGTCTATTTTACAATAGTAGGCAAGGGAAACCAAGATTCACAAGACAATCAAGCATCTAAACATTATTTCCCCTCTTTTACCCATTCAAACCATGCCTCAATCCCTGTATCCCAGAGCCCTGTTTTACCAAAGTTGACCACACATCACTGTCTACCTCTGTCACACTTAGCCCATGTAAACCTGCCTAAATGTTCTCCCATCCACCTTGTTCTTCCATTTCCCTCTCCTTTCTTGTGTAGTGCCACTACCCCCCCCCTCAACACCCAAATTATCTTATGTCTATTCCCTACAGTGGTTAAAACAGTTTGGTACTGGTACAAAGAAAGATACATAGATCAATGGAACAGAATCGAGAATCCAGAAATTAACCCATCCACATATAGCCAACTGATTTTTGACAAAAGGCATAAGTATATTGCATGGGGAGGAGATAGTCTCTTCAACATATGGTGCTGGCAGAACTGGAAAGCAATATGCAAAAGATTGAAACAAGACCTTTACCTCATGCCATATACAAAGACCAACTCAGCATGGATTAAAGACCTAAATGTGCATCCCAGAATTATAAAGGCCATCAATGATAAAAATAGGGACAAATCTGAGGGTGCTAATACAGAGCACACACAGACTACCAAACATTGTGAAAATTGCACAAACAAAAGAAGACAAAATAGATGATTGGGACATACTAAAAATTTTAAATTATGTGCATCAAAAGGGAGCCCTCAGAATGGAAAACAATCTTTTGTAACAACACATCAGAAAAAGGACTAATTTCTAAAATATATAGGAAACTACAACCCCTCTACAAGAAAAAGAAAAATAACCCAATTAAAAAATAGGCACAAGACATGAACAGACACTTCACCAAGGAAGAGATTCGGGCAGCTAACAAACATATGAAAAAATGTTCATGATCACTAGCCATTAGAGAGATGCAAATCAAAATAACAATGATATATCATCTCACACCAGCAATAACAATGAAGTTCAAAAAATTCAGAGGACAATAAATGCTGGCATGGATGTGGAGACACTGGGACCCTCCTACATTGCTGGTGGAATTGCAAAGTGGTCCAACCACTCGGGAAAACAGAGTGGTGCTTCCTCCAAAAGTTAGAAATAGAAATACCTTATGATCCAGCAATCTCTCTGTTTGGTATTTATCCAATTCCTTCAGGATTTATCCAATTCATTAAGAGTTTATCCAATTCATTCAGAAATTCAAATGACTATTAATAGCTATAAGTGTTTTCTCTAGTAAGGTAATTTTCATTTGAGCAGATCACTGAAGTCTTAAATTAAAGTAATGCACCCACAGTGGGTGAGATTTCACCCATCAGCCATTGTTTAAAGGAGACTTTGTAGGAAAGAGGAACCAGGACAGCCTTCTTTGCATTTCTGAAACAAAAGCATATTTGTTTCACTTTTCAAATTTTATCTTGGAAATTATGCAAGAATATGTCATAATCTATGGAATTGTTGTTACTGTTAAGTGTTCTTGAGTCAGTTCTAACTCATAAAAACCCTGTATAGGATTTCTGAGTAGTGGCTAGTGGGTTTGAGCTACCAACCTTGTGATTAGTAGTCTAGTGCTTAGGCAACAGTGACACACTGAGACTCTTATGGGATACTATATGCTAAATACATTTAGACCAGGAAAAGAAAATTTAAATTAAACAATGAAAAGAAGTGCCTTGAATGTTAACTTCTTTTTAAGTTTTTATTGTGAATTATGTGGGTTTACATGGTAGAACATCAGTTTTAAATTCATCCTATCATATTTCATTTCATTTCAATGATTACAATCACCTCCATGCATCATCAAATAACCAAAGGATACACCCCACAGGTCTACACCCCCGGCTGTCAGCACACAGCCCCTCTCCCTCCCTGAGTCCTGTGTCCCCAGCCACTCCTTCTGTCCATGCCATCATCTCTGTCTCCATCCCTGGCATCACTGACTCTCTGGCATCACTGACTCTCTGGCATCACTGACTCTCTGGCTCTCTGCTCTTCTTACTTGATGGTCCCAGGGAACTCCGCTCATGGGAAGCACAACCACTCCCCTCTGTTTGTCAAAAAACATCTACCTCTACATTTCTGACCCTCACAGTCAGTCCTCTGTGGCCATGTCACTGCCTCTGGGCCCAGGAGTCCTCGGGTCTTGCCGTACTGCTGGCCATCCAGGTCTCCACCTGGCTTAACAGGTCTATTGAATGTGGTTGGACTTATATCACAACTTCATTGCTGTTTTTTCCTCCTCTTCCCATTATCGTTGACCAACGTGGCCACCAGCCAGAACACATGCCTGCTCGTGTATTCCCGTTGAGTCTTAGTATTGGAAGGGAGTTTGCTATGAGGGGACCCAACCATTTGCCTTGATGGCTCCTGGGCGAACAGCTTACTTAGAATGTTAACTTCTTAATGAAATAAATTATTTAAGGAATAGATTTTGAAGAAAAAGTTTCTGAAACTATACAAGCATATTGTAAGTATTGTTGTTGTTGTTAGGTACCATCAAGTCGGTACCGAACCATAGTGACCTTATGTACAACAGAATGAAACACTGCCCAATCCTGGGCCAACCTCACTACTGTTGCCACGCTTGAATCCATTGATGCTGCCACTTAGCCAATCCATCTCATTGGGGGTCTTCCTCTTTTTCTCTCACCCTCCACCTTACTAAACATGATATCCTTCTCCAGCGACTGGTCCCTCCTGACAATATGTCTAAAGTATGAGAGATGAAGTTTGGCCATCTTGGCCTCTAAGGAGCACTCTGGCTGCACTTCTTCCAAAATGGATCTATTGGTTCTTTTGACAGCC
>NW_006408677.1:6249660-6267223 GCF_000296735.1 Chrysochloris asiatica | reverse complement strand
TTAATACTTAGATGGGTATGTATTTTGGTACTTTTTATGTTTTCTGATTGCCTGCAGGTAGATGTGATCAGGAAATGGGCTTCCCTTTTCACTCTTCTTCTTGAGAAATTTCTAGATACCACTCTTGGTTGTTTTGACGTAACTTAGGATTTAATGTCCAGCTTATTTCATTTTTTGTCTGCTTGTTCCACTCCAGAATCCCCGTTCAGGCCTTGTTTCTAGTTGTAAACAGTTCAGGGCTGGCTGTGGCCGTTTAGTTTTAATTGGAAACTGTCTCTTTAAATTTCGAGGAGATCTGTGAGCATGCGTAGTAGAACCCTCCGAAGGTGGGGCTGGGGTGCCTACTAGCTCAGGCACCCCTATAGTCACCAGAATGGAGGTGCGCAGACAACAAGGGACCAATGAACAACTACCGAAAGAAAATAATGTTCACACCTTTATCTCTGCTGTTCTGCCAGGCATCTGTGGCTGCTCTGATCCTTCCCCCACTTGGTCTCACCCAAGATGGCAGCTCCTGGAGCAGCTGAGCGTCCCAGACTAGAAAGCAATGGATTTCTTGCTTCTGCCACAAATTCCCCAGCTGTAAGCCTTCCAATCTTCTAAATATTCCTTTATATGTGGTTCAGAGTTCTGGGACCATCACCTAAGCCTGCTTGGTCGAGTATTCTGTGTCATTGTTGGCGGAGCTCTTCACTGCACTTCCACCAGATCCTCCATCTTGTTTGTTCCCTCCAGAAATTAATTTTGATTCATGTTGCAATATGTATGAACCTTGAAAACATTACACTAGTTGAAACAAGTCACAATCTAAACAACATATACTGCATGATTCCACTTACATGAAATATCTAGAACAGGAAATGCAGAGACAAAAGTTTATCAGTTTTTTCTAGGGCCTGGGGGTAGAGGGGAATATGGACTTAATTTCTTAAGCAAGAGTTTTCTGTTTGAGTTGATACCTTTTTTTTTTTTTAATTTTGAAATTGATAGTGATGGTAGTTGCACAACATGGTGACTGTGATTACTGTCACTGAATATTGAAACAGCAAATAGTTTGTAATACATATTTTACTAAAATAAAATAAAAATATATTGATACCAGAATCATGTTGAAATATCTGTAACTACAATAATGTGGTATCAAAAGAATCAGAAATTTCAGTTGGCAACAAAGCCACAGAACCGACATTCAGAAGGAAATGCTACATTTCTTTAAGAGGTGAGGCAAGATAAGAATGTAATTTCTTCTATCCCTTAAAAATTAACAGCTAGGACAAACCTAGATATTATCATGCCATCAAAATAAAATGACTGCAGTTCAATATTTAAATGTGAATATTATCCATTCCTTGATTTTCCAGACAACTTTAAGCAATTGATACATTCCTCCAACCCCTCTAGTGATGGTGGAAGTTAATTGCTACCCAGTCATATTGGACTCATAGCGACCATGCATAGAGTTCCCAAGGCTATAAATCTTGACAGGAGCAGAAAGTCTCATCTTTCTCCTACAGGGCAATTAGTAGATTCAAACTACTGACCTTGATGATAGCAGCCCAGCTCATAATCGACTACATTACCAGGGCTTCTTTTCAGCTCTTCAAACTAGAAAGAATGTCTAAGATTATATAAAGAATTGAGCAATGACATAGAAATGCTGGACTTTTGAAATACAGACCTGGATAAGGAGCAGATAAGGGGTATTTGCTAAAGATTGAGAAGAGATTTTGGCCTGAAAAGGAGGAAATTGAATTGGCATAAGACATAATATCCTGAAACAGCCAGTTCCAGATAAGGGATGTTGTTTTCTTAGGTACCATGGAGTCAGTATGGACAGTTCTGGGCTAACCTCGCAGGTGTTGCCACTCTTGAGCCCATTGATGCTGCCACTTTCGCAACCCATCTCACTAAGGGTCTTCCTCATTATCTCTGACCATCCACCTTACCAAACATGATTTCACTTCCCAGTGACTGGTCCCTTCTGACATTATGTCTAAAGTATGAGACATGATTTCTATCCCTCCTGACCTCCAAAGAGCACTCTGGCTGTTCTTCTTCCAAAACAGATCTGTTTGTTCTTTTGGCAGCCCAGGTACTTTCAATATTCTCCTCCAACTCCATAACTCAAAAGCATCAATTCTTCTACGGTTTTCCTTATTCACTGTTCAGATTTCGCATTCATATGAGGTTATTGAAAATACCATGGCTTGGGTCAGGAGTACCACAGTCTTTAAGCTGATATCTTTTCTCTTCAACACTTTAAAAAGGTCTCGTGCAGCAGATTCGCCCAATGCAATACGTTCTTGACTGCTGCTTCCGTGAGTATTGATTGTTGATCCAAGAAAAATGAAGTTTGTGACAACTTCAATCGTTTCTCCATTGATAAGAATGTTGTTTATTGGTCCAGTGGTGAAGATTTTAGTTTTCTTTACAGTGAGATTCAATCCATACAAAAGCTATGATCTTTGATCTTCATCAGTAAGTATTTTCATTCTTTTTCACTTTCAGCAAGCAAGGTTGTATCATCTGTATATCGTAGGTTTTTAATGACTCGTATTCCAATCCTGATGTCACCTTTTTCTTCATATAACCCCGCTTCTCGGATTATTTGCTCAGCATACATGTTGGATTTGTATGGTGAAAGAATACAACCCCGTCACACACCTTTCCTAATTTAAAACCACTCAGTGTTCCCATGCTCTATTTAAACAACTGTCTCTTGGTCTATGTACAGGTGCCTCATGAGCACAATTAAGCTTATACTTCGCAATGCTGTCCATAGCTTGTCATGAACCACACAGTCAAAAGCCTTTGTGTAGTCAATAAAGCACAGGCAAACATCTTTATGGTATTCTCTGCTTTCAGCCAAGATCCATCTGATGTCAGCAATGATATCCCTTGTTCCACATCCTCTTCTGAATCCGGCTTGAACCTCTGGAAGTTCTCTGTCAATATGGTTGCATCTGTTTCTGTATTGTCTTTAGTAAAACATTACTCACATGAGATATCAAAGATTATGTCTGATGATTTCTGCATTCTATTGGGTCACCTCTCTTTGGAACGGGCACAAATACAATCTCTTCCAATTTCTTCCAAATTCTTGGCATAGATGAATGAGTGCCTCCAGTGCTCCCTCACTTTGTTGAAACATTTCAATTTGTATTCCATCAATTCCTGATGCTTTGTTCTTTGCCAATTCCTTCAATGTACCTTGGACTTCTTCCTTCAGTATCATTTACTCTTTATCATATGCTTCCTCCTGAAACAGTTGAACATTCACCATTTCTTTTTGGTACAGTGATTATGTATTTCTTCCATCTTCTTTTTATGCTTTTTATGCTTTCATCATTCAATAATTTGCTCAGAGAATTCTTCAGTAATAAAAGTTGAGGCTTGATTTTTTTTCTTCAGTTCCCTCAGCTTGAGAAATGGTGAGCATGTTCTTCCCTTTTGGTTTTCTAACTCCAGATCTTTACACATTTCGTTGTAATATTTGATTTTGTCTTCTCAAACTGACCTTTGAAGTTTTCAGGTCAGCTCTTGGACCTCTTCATTTCTTTACGAATCGGGCTGCGAACCTTAAGGTCAGTGGTTCGAAACTACCAGCCGCTCCGCGGGAGAAAGATGAGGCTTTCTACTCCCGTAAGGATTTACACCCTCAGAAGCCCTGTACAGGGTCGCTATGACTCGGAACCAACTCAACGGCACTTAACAACAACAACAACAATGCTGGACAGCAAGTTTCAGTGCTTCTTCTGACATCCATTTTGAACTTTTCCTTCTTTCTTGTCTTCTTAATGACTTTTTGTTTTCTTCCTCTATGATGTTCTGGATGTCATCCACAACTCTTCTGGTCTTCAGTCTTTAGCATCTAATGTATCAAATCTGTTCTTCAGATGATCTCTGAATTCAGGTGGGATATATTCAAAATCATATTTTGGCTCTCATGGACTTGTTTTCATTTTCTTCAGCTTCAGTTTGAATTTGCATATGAGCAATTGATGTTCTGTTCCACAATCTGCCCGTGGCCTTGTTTTGGCTGATGATATGGAGCTTTTTCACCTTCCTTTCCACAGATGTATTCAATTTGATTTTGGTGTATGCCATCTGGTGAGGTCCATGTGTATAGTCATCACTTGTGCTGTTTAAAAAAGGTATTTGAAATGAACTAATCATTGGTGTTGCAGAATTTTATCATACGATCTCCAGCATCATTTCTATCACCAAGGCCATATTTTCCAACTACTGATCCTTCTTCCTCTTTGTTTCCAACCTTTGCATTCCAATCACCAGTGATTATATATCTTGATTTCATGTTTGATCAATTTCAGATTGCAGAAGTTGGTAGAATTCTTCTATTTCATCCTAAGTGGCTTTAGTGGTTGGTGTGTAAATTCAAATAATAGTGCTATTAACTGGTCTTCCCTGTAGGTGCATGGATATTATCCTATCACAATCAGCATTGTATCTCATGACAGATCTTGATATGTTCTTTTTGACAGTGAATGCAACACCATTCCTCTTCAATTTGTCATTCCCGGCATAGTAAACCATGTGGATGTCAGATTCAAAATGGCCAATATCAGTCCATTTCAGCTCAGTTATGCCTAAAATATTGATGTTTATGTGTTCCATTTTATTTTTGACAATTTCCAATTTTCCTAGATTCATACTTCATACGGTCCACGTTCCAATTATTAATGGATGTTTACAACTGTTTCTCTTCATTTTGTTTTGTGCCCCATCAGCACATGAAGGCCCCTAGTGCTTTACACCCAAGAGTTTTACTCCATTTGCATTATCACAGTCAACTCTACTTTGAGGCGGCAGCTCTTTCCCAGTTGATTTTGAGTGCCTTCCAACCTGAGGGTCTCATTTTCCAGCACTCTATTTGATGTTTGTCTGATATTCATAAGGTTTTCAGTGACTAAATCTTTGGAAGTAGTTCATCTCTCCTTCTTCCTAGTCTGTCTTTGTCTGGAAGCTCATCTGAAACCTGTCCACCATGGGTTCCTTGCTGGTTTTTAAAATTCCCGTGGCATAGCTTCCAGAATCCCAGCAACTCACAAGCCACCACAGTATGATAAACTGACAGATAAGTTGTGGACATAAGAGGATCGTTGTTGTTAAGTGCTATCATGTTGGTTCTGACCCATAGCAACCCTAGATAAGAGGATGTTGTTGTTGTTAAGTGTAGTTGAGTTGATTCCGACCCATAACCACCCTGTATATGGTTTCCAAGGAGTAGCTGGTGAGCGTGAATCGCTGACCTTGCAGGTCAAATGGCTTTTCTTTCTGGTGCATTAACACACAGCACCACACCAGGACTCCAGATAAGAGGATAAGTAATATTAAACCAGAAAGGAACTAGGGGAAAGAGGTAAAGATGAAGTTTGGTAACCCACTGGAGTACTTTTTAAAAACTCTTTGTTTTGGGGTTATTTAGGCAGTATGATTAGGGATAAGGTATCCGTGTGCATCAGAGAACAGTGGTGTATTGCTAAAATATATATAGAATCCCTTTTTATGTCCATAATTTGGAAAAGTTTCATTTGGACTTTTTTTTTTTTTTTTCACTACTCGAATTCATCTGCTAATGAAAAGGTTGTGAGTTCAAACCCACTATCCACACCTCAGGAGACAGATGTGGCAAGAATTTTATGCTAGAAGTATAGCTTTTTAAAACAGGAAATATCGGGCAAGGAGAAGAGATGGGAAAATGATATGGTAGGGGTATTATGGTATCTCAAAGATCCTCTTTAGTATTTTTACTTTTTTCCCCCACTGGCAATAAGAAATGTCATCTTTTATAAAACCTTTTTTTGGTATAGGTCAGAAGAAAAAAAAAATACTTCATAGAATGGATAATTGCTCTGGTCCAGAGTAGTGTTATGTGGGTCTGGAAAGGAGCCAGGTCCAAAGAGGATAGAAAATATCAATGAGAGCAGGATAGAAAGTTGAAATCCAAGATTATCCTGTCTAATGAAAATTACCTGGTGACCTTAGCAGAATACTAAATTAAACCTTACTTCAAAAATGGTTTGGAACTTTAAGAACAAGAGTTCTCAAGTATATTTCCCTATTGACAACTACTTGCGAGTGCCTGTGCATGCCATCACAGCTAAATGAAAACATACTGTGTCAGGTAGAAAAGTCATGGAGGTTTACCTTTCAAAATAAATTTATATACCAATCCAGAAGACATCACCCCAAGTGACAGCATATGAAGGGTTGTCCCCTTGGAAAAGGAATTTAATTTTGAATTATCTATACTATAGACCTTGAAAGTGTTTAGTCAGTTCGTCCATTGATAAATGGGGATGTTTGACTTAGTGACAGATGATCTACTCAACAGTGTTTTCTTTCTTCTATTGCAGCTTCAATTGTATACTTAGTGAATTAGGTGTGATTGATAATTACATTTTAAGCATTTGCTCATTTTTTCTGGTGAAAAGCTGGCATATTCTAACAATATTAATAGTTTTAGGTTTAAGTGTAGCACAATATATTTTTATAATCCTTCAATAGTGAAGCCACAATTTATACAAATGGATTCATTCAGTCTTTAGCTCAAGCAACTCTGACAAAATGATGTCATTTAAAGTAACGTCGCTCATCATTCAGAGATGCAAAAGCTGAAGGTTACATTGCTTTGATATGAAATATCTTTGGAGATTTGAATGCCTGGCAAAATCTTTATATGCCACTAACAGTAGCTTAAGTGGTTTGTACAGCTGGAGCCATGCATACTCTTGAGGAGAAAAGAAAAAATCACCAACAGCTATAATTTTAACAAAAATAATAGAATAAAAGAAGTAGTTTTACTCAGAAATACCAATATACTTAAAAATCGGTTATGGAATGTTTAAGTAGTTTAAACTTTTATAAATATATTTTGTGTTTATAAATATGTTTTATATTTATAAATATAACTATATATAGTATAAATTTGTGAGAATTACAGCAGACTGTAAGGCCACTGTTTTACCTAAGGCAATTATTTGGGATCGAATGTATATCAGATTAGGACAAGTACCCTAAAGTTTTAGGAGTAATGACATCAACTGAGTGTTATTTTTTACTTAATCTATTCTTTGTTGTTGTTGTTGTTAAGTGCCGTCGAGTCGGTTCCGACCCATAGCGACCCTGTACAAGGTTTCCGAGGATGTAAATCTTTACAGGAGTAGAAAGCCTCATCTTTCTCCCACGGAGCTGCTGGTAATTTCGAACTGCTGACCTTCAGGTTCACAGCCCGATTCGTAACCACTACGCTACCAGAGCTCCTATTCTTTACTGAAGAATAATAGTTTGTACTCTTAATAAACATTGCTGTGGGGTAGAAAATACAAGGGTTTGCCCACATAGTGTTCTTCAGTGTAATTATCACATCGCAGTATTGTATGGCTCTTAGTACTATAAGAACAATAACTGAGTTTTGTAAATGAAGAGTTAATAGAGCATTTGGGAAATTAATTGACAAGAGACGGAGTTATCGCTTCATAGTGCTAGATAATCATGTATTGATTTAAGGCCCTAAGTCTTGGAGAGAACTCTCAACATTTCTAATATTGAATAAAGTCAATTCCCTCCTAAAACATGCTTGTTTGTATTGTTAGTTGCAATCAAAACACTTTTAACTCCCAGAAACTGTACGTATAGAGTAGAATTATACTCCATAGGGTTATGAAGGCTATGAACTTTCAGAAACAGATTGTCAGACTTTATTCCTGAAATGTCTCTGGGTGAGTTTGAATGGTCAACTTTTCAGTTAGTAGTCCAGTGTTTAATTATTCGCAACACCCAGGGACTCTTAAAACATACTAGTTCATGTGGTTTCTACTCACATGATTCAAGTCATTTGCTCATACTGACAGACAACCTTCAGCTGAGGAATACTTACCTTATTAACATCAAAATAAGGTAAGACAGGTTCTCAAAGACAAGTAGATATGATTTTGATTAATGAATATTCTGGGACCTAGATCTTATTTATAGGTTGTTTTGGTTGCTGTGTGCTATTGAGTCAATTATGACTCATAGTAACTGGATATGGCAGAGTAGAACTGCCCCATATGGTTTCCTAGGCTGTAATCTTTACAGGAGTAGATTGCCAGATCTTTTATCTCACAGAGCTACTGGTGGGTTTGAACTGTTAACCTTTCAGTTAGCTGCTTAGAGTTAAACAATTGCACTACCAGGACTCCTTATTTGTAGTGGCTTCCATTTTGTTCTACATCTGGTGTGTGTGTTTGTGTTTGTGAATGTGCATATGTACTTGAAGTTGATTGTATAAGTGTGTGAACTTAATCCAAATCTTTGCTACATGTCTTTGTAGAGGCTTTGGATGTCACTGCATCAAGTACAGAGAAATAACAGAGTGTCCAGAAGTGAGACATGCATTCCTTTGCAAGTGGTGTATTTAGAAGGATACATTTTTTTCAAATCTAGAGAAATCATATTTATTTCTAATTCTTCTAATTATTTTATGATAACAGTATTGCCTTGGTTGACCCATTCAGACTTAAGTTTGAATTTTCCTCTTTATATTACAACTATCTTCATGTAAATAATTTGGTTTATATTGTTCATAATTAGCAACAAGCATAAACAAGGTTCATTATTTTGAAATGAGTTCTTGTTTAATTGGTAGTATAAGAATATATACTCTTCTGATCTTGTTGTTGGTAAGTGCTGTCAAGTTGATTTTGACTTATAGTGACCCTGTATAGAGTTTCCGATGAATAGCTAGTGAATTTGAACTGCTGGCCTTGCAATTCAAACCGACCTTGCAGTCCAAAGCATCAAACCCACAGTGCCACTCCAATACTCCTTCTGATCTTAGCACGAGACAAACACATTTATGAAACAAACTGTTTCATTCCTTCTGTACTACCTTCTATTGCTACCCACAAATATTAGTTCCTTATGGAGTCCTGGTGTTGCCCTGTGGGTTAATGCACCAGACTGCAAAGCCATTTGAATTGCAAGGTCGGTGGTTCAAGCTCACCAGACGCTCCTTGGAAACCCTATATAGGGTCACTCTGGGTCGGGATTGACTCGACGACACTTAACAACAGTAACAATTATACTCAAGAAAGAGATGGATGGTTTCTGCTCCCATAAATATTTACAGCCTTGGAAGTCCTACATAGGTCACTGAGTCTGAGTCAACTTGATGACAGTGGGTTGGGGATTATCCCTAAATTTAGCAGCACATTTAAAACTTATCCCTGGCCTCTAATGATTACAAATGATGCCAAACTCTCAGCTCCTGAATGGTTATTATGTTCAGCTCTGACAGAGCACACATAAAGCTGGTTCGTTATTAACACCCCCATCTTTGCAGTATTTACCCACCCAGGCCCCTTAATACTGTGCAGTAGAATTTCTGTGTCCTGTTTTTAATACATGCTTGTTCATATGCTGAGTCCCTTTTCTTTTGAGGGAGGACAAAGAATTTTTATTTCAAAGGGTAGATCATAACCTATGAGCACCTACCAAGTAGTGTCTTCATTGGATTTACAATTTAGCATATATGACTGGTTTCTAATTCAGTCTAACAACAAATCAGTATCCAGTTAAATCCATAAAATCAGTAATAAATATAAACATTGTCTTAAATGTATCTGCATTCTCTCAATTGTCCCCGTGGAATGTTTTATAAATAGTTCTGGTGAAAACTCAGAGAGGAAGGAACAAAAGTATTTGTATTAAAGTCTTCAATGTGTGTTTCTGGGGATTTTCCAAGACCAAGAGTGGATGTTTGTGAAAAAAATCAACTTTTTGAAATATGGAAAAAAAATCATCTCTTACTGCAGTGCATGACTTATGTCTCTTCTACACATAGTCTTTGTTTTGGTCATGGTGGTGGTATGCCATCAAGTTGGTTCCGACTCATAGCAACCCTGTATAGAGTTTTTGAGGTTGTAAATCTTTATGGGAACAGAAAGCCTCTTCATTCTCCTATGGAGCAACTGGTATATTGGAATTACTGATCTTGTGGTTAGCAGTCCAGCTACCAAGTCTCCTTATAGTCTTTGTAACTCTCACCAAACATCTCCTTTTCTTGATGGCTCTTGGTAAGAAAGGTGGGAGAAGTTACAGGTTGAATGATATTATTCAGTTGTGAATGACTGTTACCAGGGCTAGTTGTGATTGTTAAAACTTGAAACATTAATGTGTATATAAAATAAGCAATCTCATAAATACAAAGAGGAAATTTAACTACCATCCAGGAATACAAGGTACGAGTGCAGCACGTCATTTGGACCCCACGGTCCTTCTTTATTGACCCTCCTTGATCCAGAAACAGAAACCTGTGGCATCAAAGGAGCAGCAGAAGAAGCAGCACCAAGAGGATGAGAGACAGCATTGGGCTTTCTGGCAAATACAGCAAGTAAAGTTGAGTGGCTTTGGTTAGGAGACTGGCTCGGGGAATAGGGGCCTCCAGTTATTTAACTGGGGGAGCTAGGATTGCTGACCCACGAAGCTAAAGATGAGTGCCTTCAGACTGAGGCTTATAGTTTTGTAACATTGCCTCGAGCAGGGCAAAGTACAGGCCAAGGGCCAAGAGGCTTGCCCTGACCAAAGATCTGTGTCTTGAGCATTTCAGATCCTGAATTGTAACTTCTCTAATAAATGCATACTTGTGAGTATTATTTCTTAGTTCTGTGTGGCCATTTCAATGAATTATTGAAATCAGTGAAGAAGCAGAGTGCTGTGGAAAAGATATTTGGTGTCATTTTTTACTTCCATTGAATCTTTATATTTACAGAGCGTGTTCACACACATTACTGGATTTGATTTCTCTAAGAACCTTATGAGGAAGGGAGGACAAGTACTGTAATTCTTACTTTACACATAGGGAAACTTAAAATATTTTATCAAGAAGACAGACATAAATGATGGAGGCCACATTCTAATACAAAGTCTTTCTAACATAGCAATACAAAAAACAGAGATCATATGTCTGTGTCTTCATGATAGAATTTGCTGTTTCTTTTTTGTACTGCCCTATTACTATTAGTTTCGTGACTGTCACTCATGCTACCAGTACTTTTTTCAGTGAGATGGATTCATTAATGACATTGCTCATTTGTATCTCGGTCCTTTCTTTTTTTGTTGTTTGTATGTTGATTTTCTTGTTTTCAGTAAGTATATTTTAGAGAATTATGTACACATATGTATTATATAAATACATAAAAGGGCACAGAACACAAGTATACAGGTTGATTAATGATCACAATACAAACACAGTAACCACTATAAAGATGAAGAATGCCATAATTTCCAACAGCTCAAACAACTGTTATGTCCTATTCCTTCCCCTCAGAAGTAACCCACTCTCCTGACTTCAAACTGCTTGTTTTTAAACTTTATACATATTAAACCATGTAATACAATATGTTCATTAAGTTTGTTTTCCTTTGCTCAAAAGCATACAATTGCATAACATTAGTGTGTGAATTTTTTAATAGCCATTGAAAGTTTCTCTAGTTTGGGGCTATTGTAAATAGGGCAGCTATTAATTTCTTGAGCATGTCTTTTGAAGCACATGTGTACACAATTCTGTTGGGTATACACCTAGGAGTAGAATCACTTGGTCATATTATATATGTAGCTTTAGCAGACATTTTCAAACAATTCTCCAAAGTATGTACCAGTTTACACACTAACCAGTAGTGGATGAAAATTTAGTTGTTCATTTGTATCTCTGTCCTTTCACAGTGTGATCTATTGATCATAATGTACTTTCCCTTTCCCAACTATTTCATGAAACCTTTACTGATTACTCATAGATCTCTCCCTTCTCAGAACTCCTAGAATTTATACGATAAAATCCCACATTTAACTTTTACTATTAAATTTTGGCCAAAGTGAACTGTGGGGACTGATAAGGAAACTGCTGTCTTTGTACAAGTGGCCTTTAAACCTCTGTATCTGTTGACTTCTTGTCTTACTCCCATGGATTTATCCAATGGCCCATAATATCATCCACCAAGAAAGTATCAGATTTATCTCTTTCTTAGTTTTATTACCTTCTAGGTAGGGGTAATAATTACTATTTCACAGGAAGATGAGTGTTGAATATGGACTTAAAATGCACCTGTTGTTGTATAGGCACATACTGAGGTAGTCGATGAATGGTAGCTTTTAGTGTATGGAAGGATCCCGGGTGGTACTGTAGGATAAGCACTGGGCCTGTAACTGCAAGGTCAGCAGTTCAAACCCACCAGCCACTCTGGGCTAGAAAGATGAGACTTTCTGCTCCCATAAAGATTTCCAGTCTCGGAAACCCTATGCAGAATCGCTATGAGTTGGAATCAACTTGATAGAAGTGGTTTCATTTAGGGGTTATTAGATTATGGGCAGATATTACAGTGTTAGAGAGTAACAGAAAGGAAAGACAATGTTTTAAATTTTCATTTAGCCATCTTAGTGATCCTTATTGGTTTTAGGCATGCCTGCATTTTTACCTTTCCCTCCGCAAACATCTGTGCTTTGATTACATAAACATTCTTATTTCCCAGATTAGTCTATCCATAATAACATCTGTGAGAAGATGAGGTATGTGTGTAAGCATTATATCTATAAAGAAGTTGAAATATTTCTGGATACATATTGTCAGCAGGTACCTCTGTCTTCAAGTACAGAGTAATGATGCTTTTATGTGTGGGCTGAATGAAAGATACAAAGATATTTGGTGAATTAACTATTTACCACATTTAAAGAAAGATGAGTAAAACTACCCCAAAACTGATAATTATGAATGTATAGATATTATCACCTAATTGCCCTCAGAAAATCCTCCAGTGTTAATTACTAATCCAAATATAGTCATGTGGCTGAAACACACACACACTGTTAGATACTTCCTGAGGCTACATTTTCAGTTGTGCCTTTTGATATAAGAGATACTTAAAACTATGCTTCATCCCTGGCAAAATCCAATGTTGTTTTTTCCAGTTACGATAAATAATATCATTGAAAAGGTTGAAAAATGTTTGCATCATTTGCCAATGATCTAAACTCTAAGTTTTAAAATAAGGGGTGAAAAATCACGTTCACATATAAAATAAGAAAGCCCTGCAATCGTGGCCAGTTTTAAAACCAGACTGAATATTTTGCCTATTTTTGAGGTTTTTATTATTGCTCTAAAATTTTATATGTTCTAGTGATGAGGGGAACAACAGAACACAGTATTAGGTAGCAGAGGCTTCAGATTCAAGAATGTTTCAGAGGTAGTCATCTCCATCTTTCCTCGCAATCTAGTCAGTAAAACTGGCACTTTAAGAACACTTCATGTGGAAGTCTGAATAAAATTCCTATACAGGGAACTTTCTAGTAATTGACATTCCATGTAAGAAAATCTTATTTTGACCCTTTGTACATCAGAGCAATACTGAAAGGGAAGAGCTGACTTTGTTGATGTATCTGAAATATCTTTCCTACCTTTATTGTTGTTGTTGTTGTTGTTGTTGTTGTCAGGTGCCATCGAGTCGGAACCGACTCATAGCAACCCCATGCACAGAAGAACGAAACAATGTCTGATCCTGGGCCAACCTCACTACCGCTGCCACACTTGATGCCATCAATGATGCCACCTAGCTGATCCATCACATTGGGGGTCTTCCTCTTTTTCTCTGACCCTCCACCTTACTCAGCATGACATCCTTCTCCAGTGACTGTTCCCTCCTGACAACATATCCAAAGTATGAGAGACGAAGTTTAGCCATCTTGGCCTCCAGCGAGCACTCTGGCTACACTTCTTCCAAAATAGATCTATTGGTTCTTTTGGCAGTCCACAGCACTTTTAGTATTCTTCTCCAACACCACAATTTAAAGGCATCAATTCTTCTATGATCTTCCTTATTCACTGTCCAGCTTTCACATCCATATGAGGTTATTGAAAATACCATGGCTTGGGTCAGGCGCACCTTAGTCCTCAAGGTGATATCATTGCTCTTCAACACTTTAAAAAGTTCCTGTGCAGCAGATTTGCCTAATGCAATAGTCGTCTGATCTCTTCTTGATGGCTGCTTTCGAGAATGTTGATAGTTGATCCAAGAATGAAGTCCTTGACAACTTCAATCTTTTCTCCATTGATAAGTGTTGGGGACTGGCCTTGACGTAGTTGTGTTGTTCACGAGTGTTTGGTTCACGAGGAGCGTATATCTGGCGGCGATAGGGATAGCAAAAGAATACATAGAAAGACAGAAAGAGGGAGACAAAGAGACACCCCAAAACCAGGGTGGATGCATCACTGGTGGGCAGACTTGGCACTATAGGCATCGTGGCCTCTGCAGGCAGCAACTCACTGCTCTGCAAACTGTACTGCATGCCCTCCAACCTGTAATGCATACCTGGGCTGGCCTGCACCTCCATTTTATTTAGGGGAGGAGCTTCACATCAAGCTGGGAGGGACTAAGACAAGGTACAGCTAACATCAGTAATTTTCCAGACATTCAGGTAACTTTACATCGAGCTTCGCTGGTTCGAATCCCAGGCCCTCAACTTGGTTTCTCAGGTTCAATTAACATATCTATAGCCCCTGAGCTCAGTTGGTGGAAGGTGAAAGGGAAGGACAAAAGGCTTGGGAGGAGTCCCGCTGTTTTGGCTTCCTGAGCCAGGTTTTCAGGAACTTTGGCTGAATAGCCTGCACCTGGGACAGGTTCAGGGAGGATGGCTTTTTTGTCTATAGAACAAAGAGCCGGGAAGTAGCTACGCTATTTTCAGTTAATCCTTTGGAGAAAGGCTTGCCCTTGAAACCTTTACAGTCTCGGATTTAGGAAAATATTACATTTATCTGTGGGCTCATGTTTGGAATTAATAAAACATAACTGAACACTAAGATGAAAAACAATTTGTTATGACTGCCCAGTGGCCAGAATCTGTTCCTCAGAGCCTGCGGCCTGCATTGTCTGCAACACTCGGGCCCAGTGGTCCTCGAACTTCTGACCAGCTTTACACGGTCTGCAACAGATAAGAATGTTGTTTACTAGTCCAATGGTGAGTATTTTTGTTTTCTTGACATTGAGATGTAATCCATACCGAAGGCTGTGCTCTTTGATCTTCATCAGTAAATGTTTTAAGTCCTCTTCACTTTCAGCAAGCAAGGTTGTATCATCTGCATATTGCAGGTTGTTAATGAGTCTTCCTCCAATCCTGATGCCATGTTTTTCTTCATAGAACCCAGCTTCTCGTATTATTTGCTCAGCATACAGGTTGAATAAGTATGGTGAAAGAACACAACCTTGTCGCACTCCTTTCCCAATTTTAAAACATTGTTAAGCTCTGTTTTTTATCATCCCTGGGAGAACAGAACTATTTTTCATTTTGCATATACATCAAATAGATTTTAAAGGGGTGTTGACTGTTTTAAAGATTTTCTGTGTTAAGATATAATCTTAAATTCTCTAAGGACCACATTCTCAATTGAAGATTGTTTTCCGACTCAATATTACATGTCATATAGTCAGCATGTTCCAATTGTCCATCTCACTAGAGAATGAAAAATGAGAATCCTGACAAATTAGGTGTTGGGTTTTAGATTTTAATACCCTCAGCTCTGCAATGGACATTTTTACAGGCATTTAAAAAATACTTTTTAAAACCTGTAAAACAGAGATTTGAAGTGACTTGGCAAGGGTAGCAAGATGATACATGATATAGAGTCAGTATAAAAATACAAGTTTAACACTGTAGAAAATCTTTAAATGGTTGATACCTGCTTTTGAGGAGGTATATTAGCATGTTCAAGGAGCTATGGTAGCATTGTGGTTACGAATAGGGCTGCTAACCTCACGGTTGGCAGTTTGAAACTACCAGCTATTCTGTAGGAGAAAGATGAGGCTTTCTGCTCCCATAAAGATTTGCAGCCTCAGAAACCCTGTGCAGGGTCACTATGAGTCAGAACCCACTCCACAGTACTTAACAACAACAATAACAACATTAGCATGTTCAATGTACCTTACCTCCACTGGGGAGTGACATAACATAAGTATTATTCCAGGATTCCTCTATCCCACTTTCCATTCGGTTTTTTGGTGAAATCCCATTTATCAAGTGCCTTATGTCTTCACACTTACTCTAGAGTCCACACAAAATTTTATAAAAATTAGACTCAGGGAATTATTTGCAAATGATGAGGATGAAGATACTGACACTTACACTTCCCCCCATGCATAAGACAGACTGCATCAGAAGCTCTAGGTACATGGTTCTAGAACATTTTAGTCTGTATATTTTATGGTGCTTCAAAAAGTCCTGAAATTTTTGAATGAAAAGAAAATGGAATTTTCCCATGAACTTTTTGAAATTCCCTTGTATTCCATGTTAAATCAGTTATCTGACATACATTTAATCTTTCTGACCATTAACCCTGATTCTGATACAAGCTATTTCTTCAGTTTTATTTAAATATTAAGATCCAACAGATGACTAAACCAACATTTATAGTATAATAATTTTGGATGTTTGAAAAATCAAATTAAACTGACTTTTTCGGGGTCCAATCTATAACTTCACAGTTGAATTGTAAGTTGTCAAAACAGCCAGGAGCAAAGATGTAGCCTCATGCAAATTAATAATAGCATGTTTTCCTCTTAGATTCTCTCAATCCATCCACCAGCCACTTCAGGGGAGAAATATCTCCCTATGTAATCTTATAAAGATTGTTGTTGTTAGGTCCCATCAAGCCCTTTCTGATTCATAGCGACACTATAACACAGCGAAACACTGCCTGATCCTGCACCATCGTCACAATTATGTTCGAACCCATTGTTGCTGTAACTGTGTCAATCCTACTTGCTGGATGTCTTCCTTTTTTTTTTTTTTTCTGACACTCCACTTTACCAAGCATAGTGTCCTCCAGGGACTGGCCCCTTCTGACAGCATATCCAAAGTACGAGATAAGAAATTTCTTCATCCTTACTCCTAAGAAACATTCCGGCTGTACTTCTCTCAAAGCAGTTTTGTTTGTTCTTCTGGCAGATTTGGGGGATTTTTTTTTTTTTTGCTGTTTGTTGTCAGAAGCAAGGATCACTGCAATAGCTCCAGATGTATGAAAACATGGGGTTTTGTAAGAGAAAGGATGAAAGGAGTTAGGAAGTAAAATTGTTGATTCTTAGAAAGTTAACTGTAATGTTTGTAAGAAATGTTAGAGATGTTATGCTGCAACTACAGAGAGAAAAGTTACCTGGGACAAAAGTCTGGCTGGTTAAAAGTCTGGCTATTAGAGGGCTCAGGCCTACTTGATCCACCATGCCCTAAGCACATGAATGATGGAAATTTTTGTTGGATATCTTGATTACAGGGAGTTTGCAAACCTATCTTCAGCATATACTTGATTAGATATGCTAACAGGGGAGTTATAAATTGCCTGGAAGAAATAGGATTTCTGGGGTTTTTTTTTTTTAATGTTTTATTGTGAATTATATGATAGTTTACATGGGAGAACATTGGTTTTACATTCATTCTATTGTATATCCTCTCATTGCCATGGTTACAATCCCCTCCAGGCAATCCTTCCCCCATGCCCCCCAGGTCTTCAGCACACAGTCGC
>NW_006408677.1:6211495-6243965 GCF_000296735.1 Chrysochloris asiatica | reverse complement strand
GAGTAAATGATTTTTGTGTTCTTTCTTGTGAGTTTCCTCATAGTTTTAATGTTTCCATGTTCTTCTTGAATTTTCATTCTCTTGGTATGTTGTGACGTGTTACGTTTCTTTGAGGTTGCCTTATAGTCCATTAACTTTTCTCTCCATTTAATGCAGGGGTTGTTGGTTTTTAAGATGACCTTGTACCTAGTAATGAGTGATGGATAAGATTGGTGCAATTTAAAAATCTACAAATATCATTGTTCTTGCTGAGAGTCAGTCATTTTTTTCTTAAAAAACACTCCTTGGACAGTTGCAAACTTTTAGTATATTCCAGAATTCTGACCCTCCTTTCATCTGTCAGTTTGGTGTATATGATGGCTGTTTTGCTGTGATTCTGGAAGATATGCCCCAAGTATTTTAAATACCAGCAGGTTTACCCATAACAGACAGGTTTCAGCTGAGCTTCTGGATGAAGACAGACTAGGAAGAAGGTGAGATGTACTACTTTCAAATATTGAGCTAGAGAAAACCTTATGAATAGAAGTGGAACACTTTCAGTATCAAAACATTGCATATTGAAACATGATGAAGAGCACCAGAATACTGTCAGATATAGTGCCAGAATATGACCCCTCAGGATGAAAGGCACTCAAAATACAACTAGGGAATAGCTGCCTCCTCAGAATAGAGTTGGCTGTGATGAAGTGAATGGAGTAAAACCTTTGTAGCCTTCATCTGCTGATGGGGCACAACTTTAAATGATGATCAACAGCTGTAAACATCCATTAATAATTGGAACATGGAATGTATGAAGTATGCATATAGGAATATTGGAAATTGTCAAAAATGAAATAGAATACATTAACATTGATAGCCTAAGCATTAATGAGCTGAAATGGACTGATATTGAGCATTTTGAATCTGACAATCACATAGTTTACTATGTCGAGAATGACAAATTCAAGCACTAGGCTTCACATTCATCATCAAAAAGAAGATATCAAGCTGTGTCTTGAAGTACAATGCTGTCTGTGATATAATAATATCCATACACCTACAAGGATGGCCAGATAATACCACTATTATTCAAATTTACACACCAACTACTAAAGCCAGTGATAAGGAAACTGAAGAATTCTACCAACTTTGTCAGTCTAAAATTGATAAAAAATATAATCAAGATGCATTGATAATCACTGGTGATTGGAATACAAAGGTTAGAAACAAAGAGGAAAGATTAGTAGTTGGAAAATATGGCCTTGATTATAGAAGTGATGCTGGAGATCACATGATAGAATTTTGCAAGATCAATGATTTGATCATTGTAAATACTTGTTATAAACAACATAAATTATGACTGGACTTCACCATCTGGAATACACAGAAATCAAACTGACTACATCTGTAGAAAGAGAAGGTAGCAAAGCTCCATATCATCAGCAAAAACAAGGCCAGGGGCAGACTGTAGAACAGACCATCGGTTGCTTATAACAACATTCATGCTGAAGCTGAAGAAAATTAAAACAAGTCCACACGAGCCAAAATATGACATTAAGCATATCCCACCTGAATTTAGAGATCATCTAAAGAACATATTTGATGCATTAGACACTAAAGATTGAAGACCAGAAGAGTTATGGGATGACATCAAGAACACCATACATGAAGAAAGCAAAAGGTCATTAAGAAGATTAGAAAAAAGGAAAAACTAAAATGGATATCAGATGAGACTGTGAAACTTGCTCTCCAGCAGAGATGCTAAATCAAATGGAGGAAATGAGGATGTAAAGGGCCACATAGAAAATTTCAAAGGGCAGCGTTAGAAGACCAGTATTCTTACATCATACTTATTCAATCTGTTTGCTGAGAAAATAATCTCAAAAGTTGGATTATATGAAGAAAAACGTGGCATCAGGATTGGAGGAAAACTCGTTTAACAACCTGCAATATGCATGTGATACAACCTTGCCTGCTGAAAGCAAGAAGACTTAAAATACTTACTGATGAAGATCAAATCCACAGCCTTCAACATGGGTTGCACCTCAATGTAAGTGAAACAAAAGTCCTCACCCCGGGACCAATTAACCATAATCCATATAAATGGATGAAAGATTTATATTATCAAATACTTAATTTTGTTCGGAACTGCCATCAACCCTCATGGAAGCAGCATGAGGCAAATCTGCTGCACATGACTTCTTCAATGTGTTCAAGAGCAAAGATGTCAGTTTGAAGACTAAGATATGCCTGACACAAGGCATTATATTTTTAATATAATCATATGCATGTGAAAGTTGGACAGTGAATAAGGAAGACAATGGAAGAATTGATGCATTTGAGTTATGGTTTTGGAAGATAATAAGAAAAAGTACCACAGACTGCCAAAAGAACAAACCGATCTGTTGAAAGAAGTACAGCTAAAATGCTTCTTGGAAACCAGAATGGCCAGACTTTATCTCTCATACTTCAGATATATTATCCAGAGGGACCATTCCCTGGAGAATGATATCATGTTTGGTAAAGTGAAGGATCTGAGAACAAGAGGTAGAACCCCGAGGAGATTGATTGACACAGTGGCAACAGCAATGGACTCAAATATAACAGTGATTGTGAGGTTGAATCAGTATTTTCATTCATTTGTACATGGACTTACTGTGAGTTGGTATCAACTGATGGCACCTAACAAAAACAACAGCGACAGAGTTCTGACACAGTTTCTCTTTATATAGCCTTTGCCCGTGTTATAACTACTATTATAACAGAACAAATTTTTGGACTATTGTTGAAGAGCCAGTCTTTGAAGAATGGTTTAATAATATTTAATTCACCATAGAATCAATATATATGATTTATGAAATGGTTAGGGATGTGTATATTAATATATATGGATTTTTGTTCTTTCATCTTCTTAGACTATTTACCTTTTTGTGTTGTTTCTTAAATATTTATTTTAAAGATATACTTGTTTAAAATAATCTTTCCAGTTCTCCTTTAATGGTCAAGCTCCTTTTCTCTTATATCATTATCCATGCATCTGTGTTTTCTTTTAACTTTAGCACAATATTCATGACTTTATCTTTTTGACTTAGGCACATGAGAAAGACACAAATGATAATAACCCAATATAGTTTCAAGAGTTACTATAATAATATAAGATCTATTTAAAGATATAGAGCAGATCTTTATTTGTTCACCAAAGAAAGCCATCATAAATAGATTGAGTATTTGGGACACTTGTATGGAAGTTACGTAAGTGTGTTTTCTGTTCAAAAATAAAACTTTATTATCAGAATCCTCAAAGTTTTATTTTTTTTTCCATTTTGCTTTCCTTTCTGATCCAGGATTATCATCTAAACTAAGCATCCAAATTCACTAATAAGAACAAATAAGAAATATATACTCACTAAATCCCCATAGATAAAATTTAGTTGGCAAAATATGATGCTAACCTAAGTCTGAATATATTTAATTTATCAATATAATCCTGAACTTCAGTATTTTGGCCATGCTAAATTAAAATGCCACCGCTCCCCCTGGAATACTAAAGGATATATTGCTATTAGATTGTCCAACAGTTATTTGTTCAGGACATGCTTTTGATAAAATGGTTAAGCAGACAAAGTTCTGGCTTCAGCATCCACCAATACTCTGATTCAGTGCATTTTGTTTCTTCTATACAAGCAAGTATCCTCACGCTGTACAACACTCTCCAAGTCACCATAACAAATATTTTAAGAGTAGACATTCTCTTCTGAACAAGAAGGCAAAGACTGTAAGATACAAGGGAATACATCCCCAATCTTAAGTATTTCGCTGTGTCTCCTTATGAAGCAAAGGCTGTTTTCATTTTTCTCTTTCCTTTTTTTCCTCACAACCCTCCCTCCTTCTCTCTCCTCTTTGGCTTACTCCTTCCTTCCTTCCCACCTCTTTTCTTTTCCTACCTCTCTCATTTTTGGATTCTTTAATTCCTTTTCTCTTTTCCTCCTGCTTCTATTCATCCCTCCCTCCCTTCCTTTCTTTCTTCCAGGCACATGCAAAACACTTCTTTTTACATTGTGTAAACGATGGAGTATTAATCATATAAGCACATAAATAATGGCACAGTGTTCCTCTGGGAATTTTTCCCAGCCAAGGAGACTAGCAAACACTATAATTAGCTTTCTGTAACCCTTCCTCTTCCCTTATCCTGAAATGAAATGGCAGGGATCTGTGAGCAGAAAATTGTAATGCCAAACAGATCAAAACATCTGATAGTGCTTAGTTACCAATTGACAAAAAAAGAGTTTTCCTTGTCTCTCTTTTTAAAATTCTCCTGGAAAACCATTTGTATTCAGTCAATTATGAAGTTTTACACCAATGTGTAGCTAAAACTCTGTCACTCATCCACACTGACCACATAGCAGGCAACCATTTACTCATTTACCCAGAATAAATATAGGTCTGTGTATATACAAGGGGTGGCAGTGATGGTGGTAGTTGTATGCTGTTGAGTTGGTTCTGACTCATAGCAACCCTGTATAGGGTTTCCAAGGAGCTGCTGGTGGGTTTGAACCATTAAGATTTATTTTAGCAATCCAGTGCTTATCCACACCACGACAAAAATGCTATCTTCTTTACCTTCACTGTATATTAGGAAGGCAACTTAGGACATTTTCTTATATATATATTTTTTTATCATTATCCAAATTTATTTGGATTATAATTCTTATCTTATTAAATGTAACACTAGTGGATTTAAATGACCAATGCCACTTCCAAATGGAATATGCATGTCCTTAAAAAGAAAAAGACAAATTCCTACATGTTTGTGTAAAATAACTTCAGCCCCACTCATTTTTCCACCACTGAAGGATTAGGCTGTTTTAAGAGTAAGTGTCTAGCTTCTCTCTAGCTATCATCATGTAAGCAAATTACTGAATCTTCCTTAAGAAGTACTTTGTTTCATTGCAAAGAACAATCCAATCCTGTCATAATCTACTGCAGTAGAAACTAAGTGAATAGTAAGACGACTAGTTTAATAGAAAGGAGACAGGAGAACTATCGACATGAGATATGGGAATGTTTAATACAATATACACAATTAAAAATATCTAGGTATTTGTAGGATTGTGTATGATTGCATATGTGCTTGTGTAATTTATAAAGTGCAGCTATTTAGGAACAAAGTACTGTGTACCTTGTTAGAAATGCTGCAATTTAAGTTCTTAAACAGGACATTGGGAAATATCCTCCTTCATCTGTACTTTTGGTTTGCACAGTCCTCCCTCCCTGTCACCTCTTCTAATGTGAATCTTTCATACTGAATCATTGATTCCTTCTGCCTGGAGATAGTCCTCAAATTATTTCATTACTGGGCTGCTTAGTGCTATCAAAATTGGAATTATTAAGGAGCTGTGTGAGGCCTTGTGTCCTGATAATGAAATCACAATGGCCATCTGGATGGAGATTAATATCTCACTTCGGGTTATGTAATATTTTCTTTATTCCATTCCAGTTGCAGTCCCTTTCCTAATTTTTCAAAATGCCACCAAAACCCATTTCATGAAATTGCAAAGTAATCTGATGGTGATGAATCACTTTTAGAAGGAGAAAATTTGCTGAAGCTATGGATTTGCATTCCCCATGTCAGTTTAGTTAAAATGAGGAATGCTTGGAATTTCTATACAAGTAGCATTGTATTTTGGCCATATTTATTACAGAAGAGTCTTGAAATAGCTTCTGGTTTTAATTATACTTTACCATTGTATGAAGAGAGGAAAAAAAATATTCTCTTGCATTTAACCATTTGCTATCCATTTAGAACTTTTAAGGAATTGTTTGTTAAAATAACTATTGAAATAGTTAAGGTCAGAATAATTGTTCTCAGAGATAAATCCACGAATTTATTTTCTACATGGCAATTCATCAAACCAGGACCATTGAAAATGGCAGCCCAGTTGCTTTAACATCATGTGTTCCCTCCCCCTTTATTGCACCTTCTTTTCCAATATAATTCTTTAGCTCTGCATCAAAATTTGGAGGTTAAATTCTCCTGGCCCAGCATACATAGTTTTTTACACAACTCAGTTCACAGTATTCACCTTTGGTTCAAATCCCTAGACTGTTCTCCTAATCTACCATCTGTGATCCTAATACCCATTTTCTTTTGGTGTTAGAAAAACAAATTCAATTTTCTGTCTCATATCATGAAACCTTTACCTTGAAGCCACTGGGTAACCTCCTTATCTGGAGGGATCACTTTGTTCAATGTAATTATTTGATATAACAAAAGATAATAATTTTATTACTTTTATATGCTTAGTATAATAGAAAGGATTACAGGCTTTTCTTGATATTGTTTTTGTTGTTGTTGCTTTTCATTTGTTTTTATGGTGCTAAATATATCAGTAAGAAAGTATATGGCATTGTAACAATCTTCACATGTACAGTAGTGACATTTTCTTTAAAAATAATAAGCTTACCCTCTGTGGAATACATAGGTATGTCCCTGGATTTTTTTTTAACCAAAGGTTACTCAATCTACAACGTCTTTAATTCATTCAATGAACATTTATTTATCCCTCAGTGTGTCATCCATCCAATGGACAAGAGGAATGAGGAAGTGGATGGAGGTAAAGGATGCTGAAGATGTGATTCCCACTCAAAGTCATAGACAAGCTCTTGGCTTCCTTTGAAGGAACTGGGTTGTTAATTTGATAATCCTCCTAGAGACTACAAAAATGCTAATTATTTAGAACTCAAGGCTCTAAATCTGATTTTTCTAACAACCAGATATTTTCCTTTAGGTAAGATCACTTTACTTCTTTGAGTTCCCAGTTATATAAATCAAAGGATATTTAATACCTCACATACGTAGTCAGAAACCTGCAAAACACACATATAAGCACACAGAAGCACATACTGAAGACATAAAAGGAAATAGTCATTAATAATAAGAATGAGACAGAGAAAATTCCTTGTAGTAGGTAACTCTGAACTTTTATTTTCTCTAAGGCTGTGCTGGAATTTTTTTCCTTAACTAAATAAGGTTTCAAGGAGCTCTGGTAGTGTAGTGGTTACGAATTGGGTTTGTGAACCTTAAGGTCAGCAGTTCGAAACTACCATTTGTTCTGCTGGAGAAAGATGAGGCTTTCTGCTCCCATAAAGATTTACAGCCTCAGAAACCCTTTACAGGGTCGCTATGAGTTGGAACCGACTCCACGGCACTTACCCACCAAATAAGGTTTCAGTCTTACCTAAGACCTATTAACCAATCACTTTTCAATATGATCTTAGTATCTGTCTCCCAATTGTAGACAAAAATAAATTTGGAATACTTTATATTCAAAATATTCTATATTTCTATATTCTAGTCCTGAGCTTATCCTAGGCATTATAGATTAAGCATTTCTTACTTCTCCCAGAGACCATTTATAGCATTCTGTCAAAACTAGATCACATACTCTAAATTTGATGGTACATTCCTTGAAGATATTTGTTAACTGCCACTGAGTAGGTTCCAACTCATAGCAACCCTGTACAGGATTTCCAATGAGCTTGAATCACAACATTGTGGTTCAAACCAGCCTACAGCGCCATATTAGGACTCCTCCTTGAAGGTAGGGAGTAAAATTTTCTAATGATTCTTTATAGTAATTAGCATTCTGTCAATCACATAATTGACACTCAATAAATGTCTCCTGACATGGATATATTTTAGAAATTTTGTTGAGACATGACACCAATGTTTGGAAATTCATAATTAAATTTTATAAAAATGGTAATTGGACCAATTGAATATGACTGTGTCATAATCAAAATCATATCTACTCTAATGTATCAAGTGATTATTCCAGGAATTTCATATACATTATCTCATTTAATTCTCATAATAACCCTCTGAGATAAATGCTAATATTTTCATTTACCTTGAGGAAACTAAGTCATAGAGTGATTAAAACATTTTTGTAAACCTTAATGAGACTGGGAATTGAACCTTGTCTGGCTGGAATGCCTGTGCCTTCAACCACTGTTATATTGACTACTTTGTATTAAAGGAAAGCTTCTTATCAGATACTGTGAACTGACAGCTTTTAAATTCCATATTATCAAGTTCTTCTCTCAAACTATAAAGAAGATAACACAGCATTCACTTTGCAAGCTTCAATCCTAAAAGAAATCCATGCTGTTTCTCTTTTAAATTGCATATAAAAGGTTGCTTTGCTTGCCACCCCTACCCCTATCCTGGGAAAGCAAAGTGAACATAACAAGTATTTCAATATATGGAGAAAACACATTTTCATTTTGTAATATTAAGTCATGGAAGTAAATAATTATGGATATTCGGTCAGTTCTTATTTTAAAAGTAGAGTATGATTTTTAAATTCTTGTTGATTTATTTTCCCACTGTTATTATTAAAAAATATACTAAGTTAAAGGTATTGAAATAAATAAACAAATTAAATAAATACATTAACATTCTTCTTAAAATTCAACTTTGAATAGAGATGGGCTCTGGATTTGTACTAGTGTGGCACTGTAGGATAAACATTGGACTGCTAAGCACAGGTTGGCGATGGAAAACCTTTATAGGGTCACTATGATTTGCAACCTACTGTATAGCACTTTACAACAATAGCAACAGTCAATGATTGAATTATGCATGCAGCATCTGCAGAAGATGGGAGGACTGTACAGAGTCACTATATGAAAAAGAATTGGTCAGTGTTCAACCATTTCAAGAGGTAGCATATGATCAAGAAACGATGACATTGAAGAAGTTCAAGCTCTACTGAAGGCACTGGTGAAAAACAAGTTTCCATTGATTGATGGAATAATAATTGAAATGTTTCAACAAACTGATGCAGCACTGGAGGAACCCATTTGTCTGGCTAACCAATTAGAAGAGGTGATATTTGTGCCCATTTCAAAGACAGGTGACAAAATAGAATGCATAAATCATCAAAAAATATCATTAACAGCACATGAAAGTAAAATTTGGCTGAAAATGATTTTCAAATGTATATCACTCTGAATACAGCAGTACATTGACTGGGAGCTGCCAGAAATTCAAGCTGGATTCAGAAGAGGATGTGGAACAAGGTATATTACTGCTGACATCATCTGGATCTTGATTGAAAGCAGAAATGTGTTTACATGTGCTTTATTAACTATTCAAAGGCATTCAACTGTGTGGATCATAACAAACTATGGATGACATTGTGAAGAATGGGAATTTCAGGACACTTAATTGAGCTCATGAGGAATCTGTACATAGACAAAGAGGCAGTCAATTTGAACAGAACAAGGTGATATGACATGGTTTAAAATCAGGAAAGGTGTGAGCCAGGGTTATATCATTTCTCCATACCTATTCAATTGATATGTTGAACAAATAATCTGAAAAAATGGATTATATGAAGAAGAAAAATGGCATCAGGTTTGGAGGAAGACTCGTTAACAACCTGCAATATGCTGATGATACAACCTTGCTTGGTGGAAGCAAAGAGGACTTGAAATACTGATGACAGTCAGAAACTACAACCTTTAGTATAAATCGTACCTCAGTGTAACCAAAATGAAAATCCTCACAACTAGACCAAAGAAGAGCATTATGATAAATGGATAAAAGATTGAAGTTATCAAGACTTCACTTTGCTTGGATCCACTATAAACACTATCAAAAAATTAAATGATGCATCAGTTAAATCTGCTGCAAAAGATCCCTTTAAAGTGTTAAAACACAAAGTTGTCACTTGGAGGTGTGCCTGACCCTAGCCATGGTATAGTCAGTCATCTCATATGTAAGTGGAAGTTGGAAAGTGAATAAGGCAAACTGTAAAAGATTTGATGCATTTGAATTATGGTGCTGGTGAAGAATATTGAAAGCACCATGGACTGCCAGAAGAACAAAGAAATCAGTCTTTGCAAGAAGTACAGTCAGATGTTTTTAAAAGCAAGGAGGGTGAGACTTCATCTCTTGTATTTTGGACATTTTGTCAGGTGGGACTAGTCGCTGGAGAAGGACATCATGTAGTGAAAAAGAGGAAGACTCCCAATGAGATGGATTAACACAGTGGCAGCAACAGTGGGCTCAGACATAGCAATGCTTGTGAGGATATTGCAGAACTGAGCAGTGCTTCATTCTGTTATGAACACTGTCCCTGTGAGTCTGAGAGTCTGAACAGACTCAATGACACCTGTTGTTGTTGCCAGGTGCCACCGAGTCGGAACCGACTCATAACGACCCCATGCACAGCAGAACAAAACAATGTCCGATCCTGGGCCAACCTCACTACCGCTGCCACACTTGACACCATCAATGATGCCATCTGGCTGATCCATCTTGTTGGGGGTCTTCTTCTTTTTCTCTGACCCTCCACCCTACCCAGCATGACATCCTTCTCCAACGATTGTTTTTCCCTCCTGACATGTCCAAAGTAGGAGAGACGAAGTTTAGCCATCCTGGCCTCCAAGGAGCACTCTGGCTGCACTTCTTCCAAAACAGATCTATTGGTTCTTTTGGCAGTCCATGGCACTTTTAGCATTCTCCTCCAACACCACAATTCAAAGGCATCAATTCTTCTATGATCTTCCTTATTCACTGTCCAGCTTTCGCATCCATATGAGGTTATTGAAAATACCATGGCTTGGGTCAGGTGCACTTAGTCTTCAAACTGACATCTTTGCTCTTCAACACTTTAAAAAGTTCATGTGCAGCAGATTTGCGTAATGCAATACGTGGTCTGATCTCTTGATGGCTGCTTCCGTGAATGTTGATAGTTGATCCAAGAATGAAGTCCTTGACAACTTCAATCTTTTCTCCATTGATAAGAATGTTGTTTATTGGTCCAGTAGTGAGGATTTTTGTTTTCTTGACATTCAGATGCAATCCATACTGAAAGCTGTGTACACCTAATGACAATAAAATCAATAGCATGAACTCCTTGACCCACCCTGAACTTTATTATGAATTTTAAAAACCAGAAGTGATTTTCTATAGATATATTTGTAAATATAAAAATTAAGAAAAACCATTCTCCCACCTTATAGACTGCTCTTTTCTAACTTTAAAGGGCATAAAATCCCTTAAGCATGCTCAGTGGGCATACTTTATCCCTAACATTATTGATGGCACACATATATCTTTGTAGTCCATCCTTTTTGTCATACTCTAATGATGTGCAAGGGATAGAGGTGGTGTGATTGAAAGCCTTAAATGGTAATCCAAGTCTTCAGGCCAAGTGAGGATTTTTTCTCCTGAATCAGAAATCAGTACTCTACAAACCATGAATGTGGTCCTTAGGAAGCTGACCTTTGTGGTAATGGAATCCTTGGTAACATTGGCTTTCAATATCTAATCTCAAATAATTTAGGCCTTATATCCAGGTATATTTTATTGTCAAGGCATATCTAGTCAAATGTAGTTTTGATATACCTGCTTTTTGCATAAATTAATAATATATTTACTTGAGTGGGTTGGAAAACACAAGTTAAAACTGTTGTATCTTCTGTAGCTAATAATTCTTGGCACTGGGATTATGTATCAGGATGGGAGAACAGTCTGCATGACTGCTCTGATTGGCCATGGAATATTAATTGTCTGAAGAGATAGTGTTTGGATTTCCAACTTAAGGTTGACAAGAATAATAGCTTTCATTTGTATGCAAAAGCTCCAATTGTTCCTTGAAGACTGATGATCAGATCCTGTTTCATCAGTCACTCTTTCTTTACATTTTTAGAGATGAAAAATAAGAGACTAAAAGACCATTCTCAAGCATGCTTTGCAAAATTTCCTTGAAGCAAACAGGGTAACCCAATTATTTTCTTGCTTCTCAGAAGTACAATTATTTAGCATTAATTAGATGAAGATGAAGACTTTATTCATTGAAAATATCAAACACAGTATTCTGTCTGAGATTTTGAAGACTTTAGCAATGATCACCTCTAACCTCTTATGAAACATTCCTTGTGGACCAGAGTGAAACTATCTAATTGAAGGTCCTAGTAAAATAAAGTATGGACTTCCATACCCCCACCATACCATTCAATTGCTTGGACTTAGGAAAGGCCTGGTTTTATGTGAATTCAGAGAGCAAATACTAGTATAAAGAAATGCATATCAGGGACCTTGACTGAGCATTCTATACCATTATAATTGCTCTGAAAGTTAGTATTAAATTCGACTACGTGTAACAGAAAACTCTGTTTAACAATTACTTAATTACATAACCATTCATTTTCAACCAGAAAAAATTAGGAGTTAGACAGTCCACAGTATGTATGAAAACTTTAGGGAGTCATCAGAGAGCTAGGCTTCTACTCTTTTTCTGCTCCTTCATTTGCATATAATTTTCTTTTCTTTTGTTTAAAGATTTTATTGTGAATTGAGTGATAGTTTACATGGGAGAGCATCAGCTTTATGTTCATCCTATCATATTTCATTTAATTGCAATGATTACAATCCCCTACATGCATTATCATTCAATAGCATTTGCTTCCAATCCCTCTGTTTTGTTTGGTTTTGTTTTGTATGTATATCGAAGCAATCATGATTATATAACCATTCAAACAACCAAAGGGTATACCCTGCATGCCATCCCCTGGCCGCTCTCCTTCCTTGAGTCTAGAGTCCTTCCTTGAGTCTAGAGTCCCCAATGACTCCGTCTCTCCACGTCATCATCTCTGCCTCCATCTCTGGCATTGCTGCGTCTCTGGATAGGGCCCCACACTCTGCTCTTCTCCCTTGATGGTACCAGGATCCTTTGCTCCTGGACTCCTTTTGTTACAAGACATCTATCTTTACATTTGCAACATTCACAATCAGTCCCGATAGCAATTATTCACTATTGTGCGGCAAGAGTCTTATCCCCATCTCCTTTCACCAGTCCCATCTAGACAGATTGGAAACCACTCTGTGGAGATTCTGCCTTCTCCCGCACCCTCTGAAACTAAACTCCTTCATGAAAATATGCAAACCGGTCACTTCGTGCCTTTGTTGACATCCCCATTTTAGATAGACGATGTCTAAGTTGCCCATCCCTGTCAACCCTGTGTAAAAAAGGGTGGGAATGATCCTTGCTGTAAAGATCCATTCCCTCTTTTAAGCCACTACATCCATAAGTATAGGTCAAGTTCATCATATTGTATCATCAAATTGTATTTTTCCCCTCTTCTTTCTTCCTCTAGTCAAGTTCTGATCATCCAACCATTGAAGCTAGGTCAAATGAGTACTATATGCAAATATGGACATTCTTGTGCATCTCCCTCACTTCATATCAGCTGGACACTTCACTCTCTGCTCTAGTCCTCTGTGACTATGTCCCTGTCCATTGGCTCAGGAATCCCCAGGTCACACTATACTGCTAGCCAACCAGGTCTCAATCCAGGTTGACAGGAGTCTATTGAACATGGTCGAACTTAGCTCACAGATTCATTGCTGTTTTTCCCCCACTTCCAAATATCAGTAGACCAACGTGGTCACCAGCAAGATTACATGACTGCTAATGTATTCCCTTTGAGTTTCAGACTTGGAAGGGGATTTTTGCCCTGAGTGGACTTGATTGCTTGCTTTGTTTGATAGCTCTCCAGCAAACAACTGGCTTGCTCTTGTAGTAGTCAATCAGACTGCCGTTTTTGTTTTTTATTTTTCCTGTTGATTTTCTTTAAAGAAGTATCTTCTGTTCCTCTAGTTGCTCCAACCTGGTCTGCTTGCCTTTTCAAGTGGAAATTTCCCACCTCAGAAGATTCTGGATGGGGATCAGGATTTCACCTACTGTCTTATGTAATGTAAAGATTCTGTAGGAAACCTCTTTCACTGGGCAAGTTCTAGCTCCATTTTAAGTATTCCAATCAGTTATAGGCTGAAGACAGGCTTTCTCCCCACCTCAAGCGTCTATTTTACAATAGTAGGCAAGGGAAACCAATATTCATAAGACAGTCAAGCATTTTAGCATTATTTCCCCTCTTTTACCTATTCAAACCATGCCTCAGTCCCTGTATCACAAAATCCTTTTGTTCCAAGGTTGAGCACACATCACTATTTAACTCTGTCCCATTTAGCCCATCAACCATTTCCCTCCCCCTTCTTGTATATTGTTCCCCCCAACACCCAAACTATCCTGTGTTTATTCCCTACCCTGTGCTTCACCTTCCCCTCCCTCCCCTCACCCCTCCTCCACACCCAGGTAACCAACAAATAATTTTTCTTTTATTCCCCCCCTTTTACTGTGGGTATTTTTTCTAAAGCTTTTACAATAATGGTCTTATGCAGTATTTCTCCTTTTGTGACTGAGTAATTTCAATCAGCATAATGTCCTCAAGGTTCATCCATGTTACATGGTGGCTGGTAGCTTCCTTGTTATTCTTCAAGGTAGCATAATATTCCATTGTGTACATATACCAAAGTTTGTTTATCCACTCTTCCATTGATGGCCACTTAGAATGTCTCCATCTTTTTGCTACTGTAAATAGTGCTTCTAGGAACATTGGTGTGCATATATCTACTCGTAATATGGCTTATATATCTTATGGATAATTATATAGTAGAGGGATTGCTGGATCATAAGATATTTCTATTTCTAACTTTCTGAGGACATGCCATACTGTTTTCCAGAGTGGTTGGACAATTTTACAATCCCACCAGCAATGTAGGATGGTCCCAGTCTCTCCACAGTCTCACCAGCATTCATGTCCTCTTCTTTTTTTAACTTTGCTGTTATTGCTGGTGTGAGATGATATCTCATTGTTGTTTTGATTTGCATTTCTTTAATGGTTAGTGATTATGAAAATTTCTTCATATGCTTCTTGGCTGCCTGAATCTCTTCCTCGGTAAAGTGTCTGTTCATGTCCTACACATGACTTTCATTCCCAATGTTATAAGATGACTAATGGTGATCCAGCAATGAAGTCTATTCTATGGAACTGATTAATTAATGAGATGAAGTAAATATTACTTTGGAAACAGGAATCAATAGGAAATGGAGCTTAAGACAGGAGAACTGTGATAGAGGATGTAGAAAGGATAACCTAAAACAAGGAATTACTGGATCTACCTTATCAGAAACAAAGCAACCCAAAGATTTATAATGGTTCAAGCATGATAGAATTTTCTTTCATGTATAAATTCATAAACAAATGCTCTGTATACATTTTCTCAGGAACAACTGGTGAGTTTGAACTGCCAACCTTGCAATTTAAATGGACTTTGCAGACCAGTGCATTAAGCCACAGTGCCACACTAGGTAGGGACTTAGGGCTCTGAATTTCAACTACATCAAGTAATATATTATTTGATACTAGCTGCTGTATGTTACAAAGCAACCCAAAGATTTATAATGGTTCAAGCATGATAGAATTTTCTTTCATGTACAAATTCATAAACAAATGCTCTTGATTGATGGATGCCTCTACTTCAAGAAAGAATTCAGAGAATGAAGTGCTTTGGCTATTTCATTCTTGATGCTTGATCATCTTCAAGTATCTTTCAAGGTCACCATTATAATCTGAATCAAGTTGTAATAAAAGGAAAATGACTTGAAAAAAATTGTGGACAAGTTTATGGTCTGTTTTCACTTATACAGCATTAGCTAAAATTGAAACACTTAGTCATATCTAACTGCAAGGGAATCGGGAAATATAATACAGATATATGCCCACATAGGAAAAACAAAACAAAACAAAAGACAGATTTTCTGAACAGCTACTAGTATGTACCACAAAAATTTGGGAGAAGTTCAACTTCATGGTTATGTGACCTGTGCATTCACACAGGTTCCTATACGTAGAACAAGAGTTCCATAATTGGTTGAATGATCTGCTGTTACTGTCTTGAAATTCTTAATGATATTTGAACAAGGGTCCTTATATTTTAATTATGTACTGTTGTTATTGTTAAGGGCTAAGTCAGTTCCTACACATAGTAACTCTGTATAGGGTTTTCAAGGAACAAGTAGTGGGTTTAAACCACCAATATTGTAGTTATCAGTTCAATGCTTGTCCTACAGTATCACACAGGAGTCTTGTGATTTAGCTGGTATAGTTTGAGAAAGAATAGCCCGGATCATAACAAATATGACATAGTGAGGGAATCTGGGTATTCAGCAGACACTATACTTTAGAAGTGCTGGTTTATGAGCCAATGTTGTTGATCACCAGAGAGTACTCACTCAGGGTGTTAACCTGCTCTGCATTTTTTATCAGTGACTTAAATGACACATAAATTATACTTATCACATTTACAGATGAGAGGAAGTTGGGAAGGACAATTAATTCTTTGGAGGACATAATTCTTATTCAGAAAGATCTCAGCAGTTTGGAATGATGGGTTGAAACTAACCAGATGACATTTAATAGGAAAAAAATGTAAAACTTTTCACTCAGGTCCAAAAATCCAACTGTAAAGTACAATCTAGGGATTTTATTTGGCTAAGTACACAAGCAGGGTGACTTGATTGCCAAAAATGCTAATTCAGTCTTAGTCTGAATCACAAAAAGGTAGAGTCCAGAACAATGAAAGTATTGGTTCCACAGCACTTCAGATGACATCTGAAATGGTGTGTTCTGTTTAAGAGGCCAATTAACAAAGTAGATTATGCTCAAAAAGATGTCTAACATGGTAAAGGGTTTTAGAAATCATGACACCTAAAAGACAATGGACAATGGAAGAAATAGAAAATATTTCATCTGAAATATTTGTAAAGGAATAGAGAGTAAAAATTATCAAGAATTCTGTCTACACTTATTTTAGCTATGGGTATATTGGTGCATTGACTTTATTCTCTGTTAATCCAAAAAGCAGAAGTAGGACCAACAGATATGATCTTCAAAGAGGCAAATATTAACTGAATGTAAAAAAGGAAAATGTTTCATAGAGTTATTCAATAATTGAAGTCAGCAATCTTTTGAGGTAGTGGACTCCCTACCTGAGTACTCTCCAGAGGCAAATGTTATAGGTCAGAGGACTTAATTCTTTATGATTATAAGATTCTGTAGGATTAATTCTTACAGAAATAAGGAAAATTGATTTTAAAAAATCTGTTAAGACTGTGAGGCTAGACTGCCCAAAATTGGAACCTCATCTCTTCTCTTACTAGCTATGTGACCTTGAGCAGATTAATTAATGTCTTGATGCCTCAGTTTCCTATCCATAAAATGAAGTAATAGTAGTAAATACTTCATACATAGAGTTGTAAGCATTTAAATGGTTAATATATGTTAAATCCTTACAATGTTACGTGGCTTATATTGAGTTTTCCAAAACTCTTAGATAGTATTTTCCAGAAATATAGTTGCTGATGATTCTTCTCTTTTCTTTTGTACATATAACCTTTCATTCTAGTTAGATTCATTTACACTAAACAAAAGAAGGAATGTTATAGTGGCAAAACCTTTTAAAACACTGAACAATCAATCAGAATGGTCCTGTAGATTTTCTTCTCAGGGACCTAATAATTACATAAGACAGCCATCTCTAGGATATATTCTTGGAAGTTGTGACTTTCCTCCTAAAGTCATTTAGGTAATTCCCAGCTTATATTTATAGTCTTCTGTTTTGTCTGGCTATGTACCTCATGTTGTTGTTGTTAAGTGCCATCAAGTTGGTTCCGACCCATAGTGACCCTGTATAGGGTTTCCGAGGAGTGACTGGTGAGCTTGAACCACTGACCTTGCAGTTCAAATGACTTTGCAGTCTGGTGCATTAACCCACAGCACCACACCAGGACTCCTTTACCTCATGGGGACTTTGCAATATATATTTAATTTGACCTTCATATATGACTCTATGAAATCCATAAACATAATCCGTTTTAAAGATGGAGAAGCTAAGCAGCAGAAAAAGTACAATGAATTGCCCAAAGTCACCCAGTAAATTAGAAGTTAACCGAGGATTATAACCAGATATCTTGAATTCCAGCCTAGGACTCTGGCAATATGTCACACAGTTGTTGTTGTTAACTGTCATAATGTTGTTAACTGTCAGTTCCAAGTCATAATGACCCTGCATAGGGTTGCTGAGGAGTGGATGGTGTGTTTGAACTGCCAACATTGTGGTTAGCGTCCAATGTTTATCCTATAATGCCACACCAGTAGTGATCTGCTTTAATTCTATCCAGTTTGTGGAAGACATTTCATTAAACTGATAAAGTAGCTTCTATTATTCTGTCAATATTTCTCCTATTTGGTTTCTAGAAAAATCTATATCAACCTACAGCTCTAGCCATGCAGTTTAATACCATTTTGATTTTACAGGGTTAGGGGTATCAATAAAGCCATTGACATATGTTTCATCTTTTAGACACATAGATACTATTGTAACACACCTACCAGCTCATCCATTTCCCTACACTTTATGTTAGGACATTTTTAAACCTCTTGAGAAAAAGATGATCCCTGTTGGTTTTATAGCTGGATCTCTTTGCACAAAAGGTGGTAGCTTTCTAAGGTATTAGAAAACTGAACGTTTGAAGTGAGTGATGCCAATGTTCTATATCTAACTTTCTCCCACTTTTTCCTTCCAGTACTTACACCATTGTGTTTTCAATTGTCCTCTGTTAATAATAATTGTTCTCATTCATTTTCAGTGAAGCAAATCACTGTTTTTCCTCCTTGGGATAATTGTTTCTTCAATTGTCAAATTAATAATAACTATCAGGATGGCCAGACTTTGTCTCTCATACTTCAGGCATGTTATCAACAGAGACCAGTCCCTGGAGAAAGACATCATGCATGGTAATGTGGAGGGTCAGTGAAAAAGAGAAAGATCCTCAATGATATGGATTGGCACAGTGGTAGCAGTTATGAGCTCAATGGTAGCAATGATTGTGAGATTGGTAAAGGACTAGGCAGTGTTTCATTCTGTTGTGCATAAGGTCACTATGAGTCAGTACCGACTCAATGGCACCTTACAACAATGACAACCACTTGTGAGTCAGGCTTATGCTTAGCACTTTAAAAGCATGATTTCTTTTAATACTCACAGCAATCCTAAAAAGTGGGTATGGTTATTGTCTACAGTTATGTATTAAGGAAATGGAGTCACAGAGGGGTTAAGAACATAATCAAAATAACATAATTCATGAGTGACAGGATAAAATTCAGGTATTCTTAACCCACATCCTATATTTTCAAACCCAACATTATACTAGGACAAAGTTTTGTGACCTAAATAGTGGGTAGCAGGTGTTTTGGAAAATTGTGAGATGCTTTTCCTATAAAATCATATCATATAAGCAGCCATCTGCTCTGAATTAGAGTGAGATCAGCCTGATGCTAATGAACATCACAGACATTTCCAAGGTCTGGATACACATATAAGACAGGCAAGGGCAAGGGAATTTTTGCTGTCCCAGGAACTGAAATTCCTTCTTCAAAAATTAGGTAATCTTTTTTCTCTTCTTTTGGGCTCTTGGGGACAATATGGCTGCTTAATAGTGAGTGCTAGCTGTCAAGTTCATGCTAAAGTGTTGAGGGGCATTAGCTCATAGACAAAGATCATAAAAGCCTGGGTTTCTCTTATATAGGTAGCCTGTCAGATAACAGTAGGACAGTAGAAAGCGAGTCCCCCAAAACAGCAAGCATAATCTGCAATGTTTTCACTGGTTTATAACCCCAAGTAACCACCCCCCACAAAAGGATTTCCTGAAAAGCCTTTTGTTCTCTAACAAATGACCTGACAACTTCTTGACTAAAGTAAACTGTGTGAGAAAGAACATACTTACTGTTGAAACATCCAATGGCATCAGATCAAATTGGCATAAGACCAAATAAGCCTGGAGTAACTGAGTTTCCATCTGTACTAAAATGTTCTGTGTTAGTCCAAACACAGTGACAATATTGGGCAGAGGTGTGAGAGTGGGCATGTTCAGACTTGCAGGTGAATTAGACCATACTTGGGGGTTGCTTCATTTAAACCATTACAGTGATTAGTGATTTCTCTGTCAGTGCCTTAGACTATCCAGTGCTGTTGCATAGAGTCCCTGGGTGGTGCAAACAGTTATCATGCCCAGAAGACAACTGAAGGATTGATTAGAGGATTGAGTCCATTTAGTCACACCTCAAAAGAAAGGCCTGATGATCTACTTCAGGAAGCCTAGCCATTAAAAACCTTAGGTAACACAGTTCTACTCTGACAGATATGGGATCTCCATGAGTCAGAGGCAACTCTGTGACAATCAGTTTTAGGCTATTGCAAAGACTTCATTAAGATTCGGGTTCTCCTTCAGAATACTAGGTCTAATATCTAGACAAAGTTATTTCAGGAGAATAATGCTGATGACAGCTGGGGAAATGGCTGTTGTTAAGTGCCATTGAGTTTGTTCTGACACATAAAGACACTATATATGAGCGGCTGGTGGGTTTGAACTGCAGACCTTGCCGTTAGCCATCCATTGCTTATCCTACAGCACCATACCAGGACCTATCAGAAAATATGGAGCCATTTATAAGTTGCACAGTTACATTGAAAGACTCTGAAGTTGATTGAGAAAGCAAAGCACTGCATTTCAGGAGCTTAGGTCTTATTTTGGAAATTTTCTGAATTTTCACTCCTGAGGTTCTAGGGACAACAATTCTTGCCTTACTACCCTACCATTTAGACTTAATGGGATAATGATGACATGGAGGAAGTGCTTTATAAATTTGGTCAATTTGTTGTTTTTTCCCATTTTTCAATTATTCTGCATTCAGTAATCACATCTTGAAATAACCTAGTTTATATTTTCTCCTTGGAACTGTGGGCTGTCATAATTGGCTTCATTTGAAAATCAATTTCAACATCATAGGTCATCAACTTATATTTGATTAATTAAATTAGTGCTCATCAGTGTTACAAAGACAGGGAACAAACTTGGAAACATCCCAGAAGACTGCCATCAATTAATTAATCAAGATTTCTAAGGTCCAGATTCTGACTTCAGTGATGAAAATGGCAAGCAAAATGACTTTATTTTCAGGTATTGTTCTAGTATAATTTGATTCATTTGAAATACAATCGCATATTCATTATGGAGATGTTTAGGGGAAAGATTTCAGCTCTAAATTAAGACAGTTTTTGAATGACAACTCTGCCACTTACTAGCTGCATGATCTTGACCAAGTTATCTGACCTCTTTGAACCTTAATTTACTTAATGTATGAGAATAATAGTACTTACCTCATTAGAGTTTTGTGAGGACTAACTGTGACTGTTATTGTTAAGTTCCATTGAGTCAGGTCCAGCTCATAGTGACCCTGTATAGGGTTCCCGAGAAACTTTGTGGGAACAGAAAACCTCATCTTTCTCCTGCAAAGATACTAGTAGTCTCAAACAGGTGACCTAATGTGTCACAAGCCCGTAAATAAGACTAGGAGATTCAATAATAGAAATCAAAGAATTTGAATCAACATTCTTTCTCTGACCCTTACTGACTATGTGTCCTTAGGTGAAGAGTACAACGTTTCTGAACATGAGTTCCCTAATATGCAAAGTGAAAATGACTGTGCAATTTCTATGCTTTTGGTGACCATGTACTTCAAGGTTAGTGCTCATGCAAGCAGATGGCTTACTCATAGTCATGGAAGTGCTCTGAAAACGCAAAGCTAGCATGGAGAAAGGATAATGGGCCTTGTGATTAACACCACTTCAGACTCCAAAGTAACTTAGTATTTCTGTCAGAATAGCTCTCCACTTAGAACAATTACTTCCTGAACTCTAAAGATCACATCATAGTAGATGTCCTCCAAAAGATTATGCCTGAATTTGAAAGTTATTCTTGTCATTTCTTTTGATTTTAAAGAAACTGCTTATTTAACATCCACAGTTGTAGTCCTTATTAGGGACTATTATCACATTCAAACAGTTAAAATTGCCTAAGTGATATTTTTATTTTCCTTACGTTTTTTGCATTAGTCTGCTGATAGGTTATGAATGCCTAATGAATTCAGTAGCCTTAAATACATAATCTATTAAATTGAAACAAAAGTATTAACACCAGCTCTATCTATCCAAATGATTGCCTTGATAGACACTTGTTGAAAATTCAAATTTTGTGTCTATATTTACAAATTGATTTGGGTGGGATAATACCAGTAAAGAGAAGTCCATTTCATAAAAACACACCACAATGAACATTGTTCTATATCACAACCAAGATGCCATATTTCTCTTCTTCAAACACCATTTGTGTTTTAGTTACCGCTTATAGTATTGTATTAGACATAATGATGACCTCCAAATTTGTCCATGTCTGAATCTTCAGATATCTGATTATGTCACCCTACACAACAAAGGGAAAATAAAATTACAAATGAAGTTAAGATTGCTAATCAGATTATTCTGTACTATCCAACTGGGTACAATGTAATCACAAATCCTTAAAAATAGAAAAGAAGGTCAGAGTGATGTAATGGGAGAACTCAACCTGCTATTGCTGACTTTGAAGATGGAAAAAAACAAAAAAAGTGCAGATAGCCTCTAAAAAATAGAAAAAATAGAAAATTAGATATGGATGCAATCTTTTTCTACTACTTAATATAGCTGCTTTCTTCGATTTGTACTTTTACATCCCACTCCCATACACACACTCTGTTTAATCGAGTACCTTTCTATAATAGATGAACTGTAAATGTTTGATGACTGGTTGAATGACACCAAATTATCCATTTTGCTTCCCATTCTTGGTCTTGTGGGATTGTTTAAACATAGTTAAAGGTATCCAATCAATCATCCCCATCAATTCAGAAATTATGAATACATATGGAGACAGGATGCATTTTGAGTAAGAATGAAACAATATTAAAGAACAAAGAAGAGTGATGACAGCATATATAGTGACTAAGAGCTCATGAGTTTGGACTCAAAAGTCAGTCTTATATTGAACCTTTGACCCATGATATATTTACCAGAAAAGTGGCTATGAGCAAGTCAATTGATCTCTTTAAACCTGTTTTTTCATCTGTTAGCTTTTGATAATAAGACCTACTTTATACATTGTTGTGGAGATTAAATAAGGCAATGAATATAAAGTGCTTGGCATGCAATGCATGCTTCATCAGTGTTACCCATGATGCATTGGCAAGGATATTGGACTTTAATTCAGGACAGTTTCTTCATCTGTCAAATTAACCAGATGAATTAAACCACTAAGTGTCTAGCTCTAAAATTATCCATGCTTGTGCATCTTGTTATGTTCATAGACATCAGTCAAACCAAAGTGAAATCCACTGTCATTTAATCAATACTGATTCATAGGGACCATAGGGGATAAGATAGAATTGCCCTAAAAGGTTTTCAAAGGAGCCCTGGTCACGTAGTAGATTATGTGCTGGACTGCTAACCACAAGGTTAAGAGTTCAAATCTACCATTTGTTCTACAGGAGAAAGATGAGGCTTTTGTTTCTGAAAAGACTATAAACCTTTAACTGAAGTCAATTGCCACATCTTTTCCCCGCAGAACAATTGGTTTATTCAAACCAACATCCTTTTGGCTAGCAGCTGAACACCTGAACACCTGAACATCATTGCTTGGATTTTACTAAAACCTAAGAAATCAGTCACCACTTGGTGACTTGAAGGAAGATGAAAATGTAATCTATCTATTATATTTAATCTCTTAAACTATGTTAATGCAAATTATATTCTAACTTCTGGGTGGAGCTCTGAAGTACTCTATCTTATATATTCTCTTTGATAGAAACCATACTTGGAATTGTTGGGTATCAATAATACAAGGCTCAGGATGTACTGTTTTAGAAAGGAGGCCACATCTTACTTGAGGGGAAAAGACAACAGTGAAGAAAAAGCTTGCACTATTAGCAAAAATAAAATACACTGTCCCAAACTCTGTTTAAGTTTTCATTTTCTTCCAAGGATGTTTTCTTTTCAAGTTTGAAGAAGTCACTTTATGTCTGGCCAGATTTGTGCTGAATAAACATTCTTCTCTCTAGAGAAGGGCCCAGTGTCAAAATGACATTGAAAGGAAATTGCCCTGCCTTTATGCTCAGGCTTTCCCAAGGCCCATACCTTATTCAAAACTGAAATATTAGTGGAAATAAATATGGGATCTAGAAGAAAGGGCACCTCAGGGCAAGTTCACAGAAAACTTGGCTATTCACCACCCTCAGGGCAAGGTCACTGAATTTCAAGGCTAGAGGTAGATTCTGAGCCAGATAAATTCCCAGAGCAGTTGCTAGGGGCTTCCTGAACTGTGCAGGATCTATGGCTAGGTAGGTTACAAAGCATTTCTTGTACAACTTAGCATCTGCCTGTTAAAGGACCATTTATTCATTCAAAAGAAAAAAAACTGACTTTGAAATTTATGTCAAATAAAGGCAAATACTTTAAACGGTTTTATATGATGCCACACTAGAATGAGTGTGTTTTTTAAAAACAAATTGAATCCTCTGTATACGGCCTCACTATCCCTTTGACTCTCAGTGGTTCCCAAGAATTTTATCTTCCATGAAGAACATGAGCTACTGCCATTAGTTATAGTGTTTTACAAAAGGAATTTCTCCTTCATGGGGGGCAGGACGGTGTGGGAGACATACATTAAAATATGTGATGGTTGAGTCATCAATATGTGAAAACAAATTTTTAAGTGATTCTGGGGATTACTGGTTTTATATTATTTTAGTTTTGTGTGTGTGTGTGTGTGTGTGTGTGTGTGTGTGTTTTTCCTGAACCCACCACAACCATTCTATTATATCTAGGATAGATAGAGAGTACAATTTTTCTCTGAATGGTGTTAAAATAAATTATCGATCCATGTCAGTCAATCCCCACCCATTATACATCAGAATATATTACAGCCTTGATAGAGATGATGTTTATAAAATAATTGATGTTGTTGTTAAGTGCCACTGAGTCTGTTCTGACTCATAGCAACCCTGTACAGGGTTTCCTGAGCAGCAGCTGGTGAACTTGAACCACCAACATTGTGGTTCAAAAGACTTTGTAGTCTAGTGCATTAACCCACAGCACCACAGCAGGACTCCCTGTAGTACTTGGTAAAAATTCATAATTGATGTAGTACTAATTAAAAATAAGCCTTGATTTTTAATGGTCATTAACTTAATTTTTAAAAAATTAAAATATATCTGGGCTATCTTTCCTAAGATGTAAAGAGGTGCAGGAATCATTCTTAATACTTGTAGTGCTGATTGACATCTACAAGAAAATAGCTTTATGTGTCTTCATTAAATTATGTTGAAGGTTACTACAGTGGGAAGATAGGAATTCAGGGATGGGCCCTGGGGCCCCAAGTATACATACTAGTTAACTCCCTACTTCATTTATTGAAGAATAAAGTCTTTCATTACACATTTAAAGACAATTCTTAAAAATCAGCTGGCTTTGGGAGAAGAAGCACAGGTTCATAAAACCCCAATCTAGTTTCTCTCCAGTGACTCGTAGTGACCTCATGTATCTGAGAGTAGAACTAGGGTTTTCAATGGCTTGTTTTTGGCTAGAGATCACCAGGCCTTTCTTCTGAGGTGGCTCTAGGTAGATTCAGACCTCCAGCCTTTCACTTAGCAGCTGAATACTTTAGCCTTAAGTTCATGTTGTTAGATGCCCTCTAGAAAGTTCCAACTCATAATATACTAATGTATAACAGAATGCAACACCAACTAGTCCTGTGCTATCCTTACAAACCTTGATGTGTTTCATTCCATTATTGCAGCCACTAGGTCAATCCATCTCATCAAGTATCTTCCTCTTTTTCACCTACACTCTACCAAGTGTGATATCCTTCTCCAGGAACTGGTCTCTCCTGATAACATGTCCAAAATATGTTAGATGAAGTATTGCCATTCTCAGATCTTAAGAAACTTTCTGACTGTACTTCTTCTAAGACATATTTCTTCGTTCTTTTAGCAGTCCATGGTATAGTCTATATTCTTTGCTAATACCATAATTTAAAGCAATCAATTATTCTTTGGTCTTCCTTATTCATTGTCCAACTTTTGAATGCATGAGACAGGTGAAAATAACATACTTTGGGGTAGGATACACCTAAGTCCTTAAGAAGCTCTGGTAGCTTAGTGGTTATGAATTGGGCTGCGAATATTAAGGTCAGCATTTCGAAACTACCAGCTGTTCCATGGGAGAAAGATGAGGTTTTCTGCTCTCATAAATATTTACAGCCTTGGAAACCCTGTACAGGGTCGCTATGAGTCGGAACCGACTCCACAGCACATAACAACAGCAACACCTAAGTCCTTAAAGTGATATCTTTCCTTGTTTTTATGGGTTTTTTTCAGCAGATTTGCACAAAGAAAATATTATTTAATTTCTTGACTGCTGCTTCCATGGGCATTGATTGTGGATCTTAGTAAAATGAAATCCTTGGTGACTTCAATATTTTCTCCATTTTTCAAGATGTTGCTATTGGTCCAGTGGTAAGGATTTTCATTTTATTTATATTGAGGCGCAATCCATATTGAAGGTTGTAGTTTTTTATCTTCATCAGTAAATGCTTCAAGTCCCCTTCACATTCAGTAAGTAAGGTTGTGTCATCTGTGTATTGCACATTGTAGATGAATCTTCCTCCAATACTTATGCTGGGTTTTTGTTTTTCATGTAGCTCATCTTAAATTCATCATAAGGATGAAATTCCAGAGGTTTTGTTTTTAGTTGTTTTTTTTATCATATTTTGATTGGAGAGCACAACACTGAATGCCTAAAAGCAGGCTTCTATAAAGTTGGAAATATCAAAAAAAAGAAGCTTAAAGTGAAGGAGGCACATTATATTTATCACTTGTCCTGTTTGAGTTTATAGGTTTGGAAGATTAAAGAAGCTATTGGGGAAAAAAAGAAGAAGAAGATATTGAATAAACATGTTTATTGTGAGCATTTATTTTTCCTGCTGGATCATCTGCATTAAGTGTCTCAGCTTGGTAGTACTAGTAATGAAAATATATATAACATATAGGGCTTTAGATTAAATACATGGAAAGTCAAATGTTTGCCTCACAATTCAGAATTAGAAAATCTGTGTAATTAATTAAAAAACAAACTCAATTTTTTATTTATTCATTCTTTCAATCAGTCATCATGCCTTAGAGGTAATTACTAGTCAATCATATAAGATGAAAATTCAGTTTCTAAAAAATAATTATGTTTATGATGCTTCCAGAGCTCACCAATTTTTGGATTCATTCTGTGTCCAATTGATGAAACCTTCAGACTAATCAACCACTTGTACTAGATTGTACTAATCTACCTTCATAGTTACAGGAAACCTTTATGAATATTAACAGGATACCTGGCTCTGTGTAGATCTAATTTGCTTTATACAGACTTCTGTTTTATCTTTCCGCTTTGCACATGAAAGTTATTCCCAAATATTCCTTTCTAAAATCCTCAATTCCATCAGCAAAAGACAATACTTGTGCAACTAAGCACTTTGAAGCAAAGGCCCATAGGGCTGCTATAGCACTCTTTTGGAATTAGCTTGTGAGTTTAGGTAGACTTGAAAGAGTCAAGGGTCCAAGGAACAATTGCTACAAATTGACAAAGACTGTTTTAAAGATTAGGAAAATACTTGGCCTCAAGCAAGTCATTGTTTTAGTCCGTAATGTGCAAGGAGCTCTGGTAGCGTAGTGGTTACGAATCGGGCTGCGAACCTTAAGGTCAGCGGTTCGAAACTACCAGTGCTCCGCGGGAGAAAGATGAGGCTTTCTACTCCCGTAAAGAATTACACCCTCGGAAACCCTATACAGGGTCGCTATGGGTCGGAACCGACTCGATGGCACATAACAACAACAACAACATGCATTGTTCATATTAGGGGATGTGTGAGGTCAAGGCTCCCTTTTGCACAACTTTAAGACATCTCATTAATACTAAGAATTCCACGGATTACCATTCCCATAAAATAAAATGTAATGATCCCCTAGAGTTGGGCAATGAGGCATATTGCCTGTTTTAAGTTTTGACATTTGTTAATTGCTGATGAGTTGACTCTAACACATGACAACCATAGGTATAATTTAACAAAATATGGTAGGTCCTGTGCTATCTTGATGATGTTGGGTATGCATGAGCCCACTGTTGTGGCTATTGTGTAGTACCTCCAATCTAGGGGGTGTATCTTCTGGCACTGTATTAGACTATATCTTTTTATGCCCAAAAGACTCATTTGCTAATTTTTGGAAGTGGATTTCCAGGTATTTCATCATAGTCTGTGTTCATATAGAAGGTTTTCTTAAACATGCCCACTATGGTAACCCCACTGGTATTTGAAGAAAACAGTGACATAATGTATAGCATCATAGAAACATGTAATCCATACCATATGAAAAGCTGACATACAGGTGGTAGGTTGCTGTTGTTGACTACCCAATTTTCATTCCTCTTTATAATAACATGCTTAGTTGAGTTTAGGGCAATGGTCCTAACTAGGAATTATTTTGCTCCTTAGGGAGAATTTGTGGAACTCCTAGTATAGCTCTGTAGGATCAGCACTGGCCTATAAACCACAAGGTCACCAGTTTAAACCCACCAAAAACCCTATACAGGGTTGCTATGAATCAGAACCCTATACAGGGTCTCTATGATTCGGAACAAACTTTATGACACTTAACAACAACAGCATGGGAGCATTTGAAGTATTTGGATATATCTGACAATATCTATAAATACTTGGTTAGCACATTGACTAAAGCAAGGCCAGAGACTGACTATCAATTGTTCATATGTATGTTCAAGCTAAAGAAAATTAAAACAAGTTCACAAGACCAAAATATGACCTGGGATATATCCCATCTGAATTTAGAGATCATCTCAAGGGCAGATTTGATGCATTCGACACTGAAGACAGAAGACCAGAATTGTGGGATTACATCAAGAACATAATACACAAAGAAAGCAAAAGGTCATTAAGAAGACAAGAAACAAGTAAAAGATCAAAATGAATGTTAGAAGAAACTCTGAAATATCCTCTCCAACATAGAGATGCTAAAACAAATGGACGAAATGAGGAGGTAAAAGTACTGAACAGAAAATTTCAAAAGACTGGTAGAGAAGACTAACGAAGATATTAATGAAATTTTCAAAAACCTGGAGTTAGAAAACCAAAGGGGAAGAACATGATCTGTATTTTTCAAACTGATAGAACTTAAGAAAACAATGTAAGCCTCAACTTGCAATATTGAAGGATTCCTGGTGTGACACTGTCAGATAAGCATTAGACTACTAAAGTTAAGGTTTGCATATCAAATCCACCAGCTGCTTCTTTGAAACCTTATACAGGCCAACTGTAATTTGGAACTGACTCAATGGCACTTAACAACAACATGGACAAAATACTGAATGATGCAGAAAGCATCAAAAGAAGATAGAAGATATACGTAGAGTCACTGTACCAAAAGGAGTCCTGTTGTGGTGCTGTGGGTTAATGCACTGGAATGCAAAGCTGGTTTAAACCACAAGGTCAACAGTTTAAGCTCAACTCGGAAACCCTGTACAGGGTCACTATGGGTTGGAACTGACTTGACAGTGGGTAACAACAACAACAATTACTACTAAAAAGAAATTGTCTATGTTCAGCCATTTCAAGACATAGCATATGATCAAAAGCCAATGGTACTGAAGAAAAAACTCCAAGGTGTAAGGAAAGTACTGGCAAAAAGCAAAGTTCTAGAAATGGATGGATACAAATTGGGATCTTTCCACAAACTGTGGAAGCACTGAAGATATTCACTCACTCATCTATATCAAGAAATTTGGAAGGCAGCTACCTGGTCAACTCTCTCATACAGACATGTTACCAGGAGGGATCTGTCCCTGGAGAAGGACATCATTCTTGGTAAAATAGAGCATCACCGAAAAAGAGAAAGACCCCCATTAGATCAATAGACACAGTGACAATAGCAGTGGGCCTAAAAGTAACAATTATGGATGAAAAGAAATCCATATTTGTGCCCATTCCAAATAGAGGTGACCCAATGGAATGTGGAAATCATCAAATAATATCATTAATATCCCATGCAAGTAAAATTTTACTATAGATAATTTTAAAACTATGGCAATTGTACGTTGACTGAGAACTTCCAGAGGTTCATGTCAGATTCAGATGAAGATATGGAATAAGGTATATCATTGCTTATGTCAGACAGAATTTAGCTGAAAGCATAGAATATTAGAAAGATGTTTAAATGTGCTTTATTGACTATGCACAGACTTTTAACTGTGTGGATTCTGACAATCTATGGATATCATTGTGAAGAATTGCTATTACAGACACTTAATTGTGCTCATGAGCAATCTGTACATAGACCAGGAAGCAGTCATTTGAAAAGAACAAGAAGATGCTGAGTGGTTTAAAATCAGGAAAAGTGTGTGCTAGGACTGTATTCTTTCATCATATATATTCAGTCTATATGCTGAGCAAATAATTAAAGAAGCTGTATTATATAAAGAAGAGTATGGCATCAGGATTGAAGGAAGACTTCTTAACAACCTGCCATATGCAATTTTCAGCAACCTTGCTTGCTGAAAGACAAGAGGACTTAAAACAGTTACTGATAAAGTTCAAAGACCACAGTCTTTAATGTAAAAAAGACAAAAAATCCTCACAACTGGACCAATAAATAATATCATGATAAATGGAGAAAAGATTGAAGTTGTCAAAGACTTCATGGAAGAAGCAGTCAAGGAGTGAAGGACATAATGCATTAAGCAAATCTGCTCCACAGGATCTCTTTGAAGTATTTAAAGCAATAATGTCAGTTTGAGCACTGAGTTGTGCCTGGCCCAAGTCATGGTATTTTCCATAGCCTCATATGCATGTGAAAGTTTAACAATGAACCAGGAAGATCAAATAGGAATTGATGCATTTCAGTTATGATGTTGGAGAAGAATGTTGAAAGTACCATGGACTGCTGAAGAATGAACAAATCTGTGATGGAAGATGAATAGCTAGAATACTCATGAGAAGCCAGGATGGTGAGATTGTATCTCTCTCATACAGTCATGTTATCAGGAGGGACCTGTCCCTGGGGAAGGACATCATGCTTGGTAAAATAGAGAATCACCAAAAAAGACTGAAGACCTACCCCCCGCCTCCCAGCCACCATTAGATTGAATGACACAGTGGCAATAGCAATGGGCTCAAGATTAACAATTGTGAGGATGGTACAGGACTAAACAATGTTTTTTTTTTTTTTTTTTTTTTCTATTTTGCATGGGGTTGCTATGAATGTGACTAGACTCAATGGCACCTAACAACAAAAGCAACAAAGGTTCTTTTTCACTTGAGTAGATCTTAAGCTCAAAATTTGCTGATTCATCCTCCCTTTCCTGTGCTTTCAAATCTTGATGGCTCTGGACTAAACACAACATTACAACAGAACTCAAAAATGCAAAGCACAGCACTGTACAAAATTAATTTTAAAAACACACAATAACTACAAAGCCATTTGGAGCAAATTTAATCAAATGGTGTGACTGAGATGATGTCTTGTTATTTTGCCTGTGTATATAGACCTGGCCTGGTTTTGTTTGTTTCTTAACTTAGTTCTTTAGACTTTCTGTTCATCCTTGTGATATTTTTGTCATAAAACCCCCTTCTTTTCTTAAATTAGCAAGTTGGTTTCCATTTTTTATAGTCTAGGAACTCTAAAAGAATGCACCTGTTTTCAGGGGAAGCATACCATGGGAAATTTAGTTTTGATATTTTAAGTGTTTACTTATTAGATCCACACTGTCAGATACAATGTTAATTGCTGGGTTATATGAGACATGACCATTGTATTCTGGGAGCTTAAAAATCTGGTTGTTGTTGTTGTAGAGACTAGACACACCTATTTAAAGTGAGGTAATTTGTATTTAAGACAGTGTATGCAATGAAACAAATGAATGGTTCAGAGAGGGGAGATAATCTTGGGACATTATTAGAAGTCTTTCTGCAAGATGTAGGATTTAACTGGCTTTTAAAGAATACACAGGGTTTAGAAGAGGAAAAAAAAGGAAAAGAAACATCTTAGAGATATTGTGGGCTTGGTGACAGCTGACAAAATTCGATTTAAACTCTTGTTTTAATAATCAAAAGCTGCTTAACGTTGAGCAAGTTATTTGTAAAATGTAGTTCAAAATGCCTTCGAACAACATCTAGCATAACCACCTCCCCTCCCCCTGCCAAAAACAAACAAACAAAAAAACAACCTTACTGTCATCAAGTCTATTCAGGCTCATAGTGATCCTAAAGGGCAGAGTAAGAGCTTGTTGTTGTTGTTGTTGTTGTTATGTGCCGTGGAGTCGGTTCCAACTCATAGAGACACTGCATAGGGTTTCTGAGACTGTAAATCTTTATGGGAGCAGTAACCTCATCTTTCTCCCATGGAACAGCTGGTAGTTTCAAACTGCTGACCAGCTTACAGCCTGATTCGTAACCACTATGCTGCCAGAGCTCCTTGTTGTTATTGTTGTCAGGTGCCATCGAGTCGGAACCGACTCATAGTGACCCCATGCACAGCAGAACGAAACAATGTCCGATCATGGGCCAACCTCACTACCGCTGCCACACTTGAG
>NW_006408677.1:6182843-6183586 GCF_000296735.1 Chrysochloris asiatica | reverse complement strand
TGAGTTCAGGTTGATGTTGCCACGTACATCATTCTGTAGTTAGTTGTCTGTTCTTGTTGGTTCTCGGTTCATAGAACTTCCTTTAGGATGTTTTTCATAACAAGGTTGGCTTTGGCAAAATCCCTTAGCTTCTGCTTATCCTGGAATGTTTTGATTACACCATCGTATTTGATTGACAGCTTTGCTGGGTAGAGGATTCTTGGGTGGCAGTTTTTTTCTTTCAGGGTTTTATATATCTCTCCCCATTGCCTTCTTTCCTGCAGGTTTCTGTTGAGAAATCTGAGCTTAATCTGATTTGCTTGCCTTTGTATGTTATATTTTTCGTTTCCCTGGCTGCATTCAAGATTCTGTCCTCATCTTTGATTTTGGAGAGCTTGATTATTATATGTCTTGGTGATTGTCTTTTAGGGTCTATCCATCTTGGGATTCGTTGAGCGTCTTGACTGCTTATCTTTTCATTTTTCAGTACGTTAGGAAAATTTTCTTCCAGAAGCTCTTCAACTATCTCCTCTGTGGACTCATGTGATTATTCCTGTTCAAGAATGCCCATAATTCTTATGTTATTCCTCTTCATGTTACCCAACATGAATCTTAGGCCTTCTTCAGATTTTTTAAATCCTTTTTTGTGTTTGTTCTTCTACCTTAGTAGTGTTGAGAGATTTATCTTCTAGCTCACTGGTTCTGGCTTCTATCTCTTCAATTCTGCTCCTTTGCCCTTTCAGTGTATCATCCATTTCTGATAT
>NW_006408677.1:6180387-6182743 GCF_000296735.1 Chrysochloris asiatica | reverse complement strand
AGTCCCATAGCTTCTGTTTATCCTGGAATGTTTTGATTACACCCTCATATTTGATTGATAGCTTTGCTGGATAAAGGATTCTTGGTTGGCAATTCTTTTCTTGCAGGGTTTTATATATGTCTCCACACTGCCTTCTCGCTTGCATGGTTCCTGCTGAGAGGTCTGAGCTTAGTCTGACTTGTTTGCCTTTTATGTGACCCTTCTGTTTCCTCTTGCTGCTTTCAGGAGTGTCTCCTTGTTTTTGAGTTAGGAGAGCTTGACTATGATATGTCTTGGTGTTTTCCTTTTGGAGTCCACCCTTCCTGGACTTCTTGGATGTCTATCTTTTCGCCCTTGAGGATGTCAGAGAAATTTTCTTCCAATGGCTCTTCGACTATTTCCTCTGCGGAATTGTGTGACTCATTTTGTTCTGGGTTGCCTGGTCAGGGAAGCGCCATCCACTCCAGCCCATGGTATTTTCAATAACCTCATATGCATGCAAAAGCTGGACATTGAATAACAAAGACCATAGAAGAATTAATACTTTTGAATTTTGGTGTTAGAGGAGAATATTGAAAGTGCCATGGCCTGGCAAAAGAACAAACAGATCTGTGTTGGAAGAAGTTCAGCCAGAGTGCTCCTTGCAGGCCAGGATGACCAAACTTCGTCCCTCATACTTTGGACATATTGTCAGGAGGGACCAGTCACTGGAGAAGGATATCATGTTTGGTAGGGTGGAGGGTCAGTGAAAATGTGGAAGACCCCCAATGAGATGGATTGGCAAAGTGGCAGCATCATTGGGCCCAAGCATGGCCACGATAGTGAGGTTGGCTTAGGATCAGCAATGTGTCGTTCTGCTGTGCATAAGGTCACCATGAGTCAGTACCAACTTGATGTCCAATAACAACAACCACAACAACATGGCATTGAAGGTGTATTGGAAACACTGGCAAAAAATAAGGTTCCAAAAATTGATTAGATTATTTGTATCATGCTGTCTTTCTATTCCTTCCCACTTAAGTTCATCAACAAAAGAGGATAATGGAAATTGTTATAGTAATATGTAACACTTGAGAATGTAGTTAAATAATACATTTATTCAAGGAAGCAAAAAAAAGGATCAGCAAATATTTTCTTAACAACTAAGTTCATGGAAATTGACTAATCATTTATTTGAAAATATTTGATTTGTTCATTCATGTAAGGTCTAGTCTTTGTTCATATTATAAAAGAAAGCTAATTTGGACAGTTTCCCCCAGGAAAGCTAGTGTCAAACATATAAAATATACTTTAAGAAGAGATAGGCATTAACAGTAGTATCCCATGAAGACTGGTATCATGATATACTCAGCTGAGCAATTATATTTATGGATAATTAAACATTAGCAGCTACAGAAGGAAATGCAGAAGAAGAATTATGGCCTGAAATGTTAGTACCAAACTGCATCCCTTGCTCCCATCCTTTCAATCAAAACATGAAGCTTGAACAGCAAGTCCAAAGACTAGCTCAGACCCCAACTGATTTCTTTAGAGGTCCAGGAAGTTTTCTAATAAAATTGTAAATCTAATCTCTGTTGTTCTAGCGACTTGGTATTGACAGTTCTCCTTTTCCTTCCTGAAATAATAACTGTGAGTTTCAGATGAGATTTTAAAAGAAGAAATGAGATTATCTGCCTATGGTAACATGCACTCAAGCTAATCTGCAAATTTGAAAATTATGTTGGGTGCTGATAGATTTGCCTCTGGGCTGGTGGTCCAGATTTAGATGAATTACTGTAGTTGATGCTTTATCATCACAAACGTTCTTTACGTCCAGCAATTTCCAGACAGAGATATGATATTTGAATTCAATGAGACTCCACACCCATATGCCAATAGGGATGTGTTGGATAAGTGTAAGCTTATCTCTAATTCATGGATCTAGTGGGGGAAAGTCAGTGTGTGAGTGTGTCCCACAGGAATACTGTTTCAACTGGAAGTTTGCCATAAAGCTACTACTACCATTGCTCTAGGAATATTGTTATTTTTGCTAGGTTCCTTAAAATCATCTTCTACTCAAAGGGATGCTATGTACAGCAGAACAAAACACTGTCTGATCTTGCATCATCCTCTCAATTATTATGTTTGAGCACAGTGGTGTTACCACTGTGTCAATTCATCTTTTTAGATCACCCCACTTTATCATCATCTACATATCACAGGTTGTTAATAAGTCTTCCTCCAATCCTGATGCCACGTTTTTCTTCATAGTACCCAGCTTCTCGTATTATTTGCTAAGCATACATGTTGAATAAGTATGGTGAAAGAACACAACCTAGTCACACACCTTTCCCAATTTTAAAACATTCAGTGTTCCCATGCTCTGTTCGAACAACTG
>NW_006408677.1:6174368-6179878 GCF_000296735.1 Chrysochloris asiatica | reverse complement strand
CTGAGTATCATTGGCTCTTGTTTATAAGGTACCTCTTGAAATGGTTGAATATTAACCATTTCCTTTTGATACAATGATTCTGTGTATTCCTTCCATTTTCCCTTGATGCATTTTGAATCATTCAATAATTTTCCCAGAGAATCTTTCAATAACGAAAGTCGATCTGTTTTGGAAGAGATGCAGCCAGCGTGCTCCTTGGAGGCCAGGATGGCTAAGCTTCGTCTCTCATACTTTGGACATATTGTCAGGAGAGAACAGTCGCTGGAGAAAGATGTCATGCTGGCTAAGATGGAGGGTCAGAGAAAAAGAGGAAGACTCCCCAATGAGATGGATCAGCCAGGTGGCATCATTGATGGCGTCAAGTGTGGCAGCGGTGGTGGGGTTGGCCCAGGATCAGACATTGTTTCGTCTGCTGTGCATGGGGTCGCTAAGAGTCGGTTCCGACTCAATGGAACCTGACAACAACAACAACAACTTTATGGTGCATAATGTCCTTCTCCAGGGACTGGTCTGTATTGACAACATGTCAAGTACTAGAGATGAAATCTTGTTATCCTCCCAAGGGGCATTCTGGCTGTACTTTCCCCAAAACAGATTTATTGGTTCTTTTAGAAGTCCGTGGTACTTTCAACATTTTTTGCCAACATCCTAATTTAAATGCATTGATTATTCCAGTCTTCCTTAGTCACTGTCAAATATTAACATGCATATGAGGCAATTGAAAGTACCATGACTTGGGTCAGGTACGTTTTAGTCCTCCAAGTGTCATCTATAATCTTTAATACGTTAAAAGGACTTTTACAGAAAATTTGCATAATACAATGTTTCCTTTGAAGAAATCAAACTGCTGCTTCCATGAGAATTGATTGTGGATCCTTGAACAATGAAGTCTTTGACAACTTCAATTTTTTTTTCCATTTATCATGATGTATTTGTCCATTTGTGAGGATTTTTCATTTTCTTTGCATTATGGTGTGATCTATTCTGATCTTCATCATTAAGTATTTTAACTCCTCTTCACTTCCAGCAAGCAGGTTTGTATCATCTACATGTAACAAATTGTTAATGAATCTTGTTCCAAACCTGATCACATGTTCTTCTTCATATAATCCAGTTTCTTGGATTATTTGCCTAGCATAGAGATTGAATGAATATGGTGAAAAGATACAACCCTGGCACACACCTTTCCTAAATATAAAATATTCTGTATCCCCATGTTCTGTTTGAACAACTATCTCTTGGTCTTTGCACAGGTTCCTCATGAGCACAATTAAGCACTCAAGAATTCCCATTCTTCACAATGTAATCAATAGTTTTTTATGATCCACACAGTTGAATATCTTTGCATAGTCAATAGAGCACAAGTAAACATCATTTTGGCATTCTCTGCTTTCATCTAACAACATCTGACGTTAACAACAATATCCCTCATTCCACTTCCTCTTTTGAGTCCTACTTGAATTTCTGGCAGCTGCCTGTTGTTGTACTGCTGTAGCCATTTTTATATTATCTTCAGCAAAATTTTATTTGCATGTGATATTAATGATATTGTTCAATGATTTCTGCATTTCTTGAGTCGCCTTCATTTTGTCTCTCTCTCTCTCTCTCTTTTTTAAATGGGTACAGATTGCATCTCTTCCCATTGGTTGGCTAGCACTGAATACATTTGTTGAAACATTTCAATTTGTAGCCTGTCAGTTACTGTATCTGTTTTTGGCCAGTGCCTTTGGTGCAGTTCAGACCAAAGACAGTTGGTTTTTTATCATACTGTTGGTTCAGTACTGTTGGTTCTTGACATATGGTACTTCTTGAAATAATTTTTCATCAAACAATTCTTTTTGTGTACAGAGATTATGTATTCCTTCCATTTCCTTTGGTTGCTTCCTTTGTCATTCAATATTTTGCCCATAGAATCCTTCAATATTACAAAGGCTTGAGTTTTTCTTATGTTCTTTCAGCTTGAAAAATGCTAAGTATATTCTTCTTTTTTGTTTCTCTATGTCCTTGCACATTTCTTTATATACTTTATTTTGTCTGATTGAGCTGTCCTTTGAAATTTTTTGTTCAGCTCGTTTACTTCATCATTTCTTCCAGTCACTTTAGCTTCTCTATATTCAATAGCAAGTTCCAAAGTCTCCCCCTACATTCATTTTTGTATTTTCTTTATTTCCAGTCTTTTAAATGAATTTTTGCTTCTACATGTTATGATGTTCTTGATATTATCCCACAACTCATTAGTGTAACTTGCATCGAATCTAATCTTGAGATGATTTCTAACTTGAGACAGGTTTTATTCGGCATCATATTTTGGCTTTTATGGAATTGTTTCAATTTTCTTCAGCTTCAGCCTGAACTTTCTTATAGTGGTCTGTTCCATAGTTGACCCCTGGACTTGTATTTGCTGATGATATTGACTTTCTGCCTCATCTCTTTCCACAGATGTAGTCAAATTGATTCCTGTGCCTTCCATCTGTTATAATCCATGTGTATGACATTTATGTTATTGAAAAAAAAATTGCAATAATAAGTGGTTGATCTTGCAAAATGGTGTCATGCAATCTCCTGCATCATATCACCACAGTCATGTTTTTCAACTACTGATCCTTCCTCTTTATGTTCAACTTTCACAGTTCAATCACCAATAATTTGTCAATATATCTTCATCATGTTCTAGATCTATTTCATACCAAAAAATTTGTTGTTGTTGTTGTTGTTGTTATGTGCCGTGGAGTTGGTTCCAACTTATAGTGACCCTGTACAGGGTTTCTTAGGCTTTAAATCTTTAGGGAAGTAGAAAGCCTCATCTTTCTCCTTCAATTTCATCATAATTGGCTTTATTAGTTAATGTGTAAATTTAAATAATAGTCATATTATCTGGTCTTCCTTGTAGGTCTGTGACCATTATCCAATTAAAGACAACATTGCAGTTCAGTGTAGATCTTGAAATGCTGTTTTTGTTTTTGGTTTTATGAAGAACGTGTTGTCATTCCTCTTTAATGTGTCATTCTGGCACTGTATACTAAGCTAGAAACAATGTCAGTTCAAGCTCACTAATGCCTAGGATATTGATGTTTATGCATTCCATTTCATTATTGATGACTTCTATTTTTGTCTAGATTCATACTTTGTACATTCCACATTCTGATTCTTAATGGCTGTTTGCAGCTGCTTCTTCTTATTTGGAGTACTGCCTCATCTTCAGATCAAGGACCCAAAACGTTTACTCCATTCACGCCATTAAGGTCAATTCTAGTATTTTGAGTGTATTCCAACCTGAGGGGTTTATCTTCAAACACTATATCAGACACTGCTATTCATTAAGTTTTCAGTCACTAACCTTTCAGAAGTGATTCGTCTCTCTTTCCTAGGCTGTCTTAGTTTGGAAGCTCCATTGAAACCTGTCCACCATGAGTGATCCTGCTGATATTTAAAATACTGGTGGCATAAGCATCACAGCCACACACAAGCTATCACAGTACAACAAATTTATAGATTAATACTTGCTAGGAACCTTAGCTTAGCTTTCTAGTTTGGAGTTTAAGACACTAAAACCATCATCATCATCTTTACCTGCATCCTACCTATAACTTGCATCCATTTTCCTATCTGTCATGAAAATGGAGACTTTTAATCACAAAAGGACACCAGATTAGAAAATATAAACTTAATTTAGCTGCATCTATAAATTGACCATAATTGTAACTGCCTTCCTTATGTCACAAGATCACTTATTAAAGATCACCTCAGATAGTGTATCTTGAAGTACTCTAAAATTATGAACCACCTATAAATGTAAGGGATTTAAAAGTATCCATAATATTAATAAATGTCACTTCAGTAATTAACACTTAACAGAAATAAAATCAGAGTAAATATATCCATAGTCCATGGCAGTAGGTAAGGGTAGGAGACAACAATGCCCCCAAGTTCATACCCTGCTGACATTAAGAAAAGCTTATTATCTTTGTATATGAAAGAAGTTACTAATCACATCTTTATTAATTTATTTGGAAGCTAGAAATGTTTGAAGTAAAATGACTGTCTAGAAATAGCACTGTAGGATAAAGCACTGAACTGCAAGGTCGGTTTGAACCACAAAGTTGGCGGTTCGAACACACCTTGGAAACCTATACAGGGTTGCTAAGGGTCAGAACTGACTCAATGGCACTTAACAACAACCAGAAGGAACTGTGTTTCTGGATGCGTAAGACAAACTGAAAATGATTCTACAAAGAAACTAAAATGACTTTATATATTTTTATTCTTATAACAAAAATTTAATTCAAATAATGGCTAAACAATATATACTTTAAAGTAGAGGATATTTTAAACTATAATTATTACTGAAAGAATGGCTCTTCATAAGCAAATTATTTAGTTACAAGAGCATTACTCAAATTTCTTTTCATGAAATGATACAACTTAAAAGCTAAACAAAGAATCGTTGAAACTTGGATTCTCTCCAACTGTGTGCTAAGAAGCCTTGGGGTGACAGAATATTCACAGAGGCGCAATGAGACACTTGAAATTTTTGGAGGAAACAGTGACCCTGAGGTCATTTAACCTGAGGTCATTCCTGGGAGTCCCTGAGTGGGGGCAAACAGCTAAACACTTCACAGACAGCTGGAATGTTGGAGCTTCAAACCTACCCAGAGGCGCCTCGGAAGTAGGCCTCATGATCTACTTCTGAAAGGTCACAGTGCTGAAAACCCTACGGAGTAGATCCACTCTGCACACATTATGTTGCCATGAGCTCAAATTGGCATGATGGCAGCAACTAACAACAACGCAGGTCCAAATTTCCCATCCAAAGTTGAAATTATTAAGTGTATCCTAATCATTAAGTTCAACTGTCTTTTTGAGGTCATATCTTTGTGGAGAGAAAAATACAAGGGGGCTTCAAAAAGTTCATGGAAAAATGGAATGAAAAGATAATAGCATTTTTCTAGGACCTTTTTGAATCCCCCTAGTATTTAGTTGGACTTCTGGTGTGGTGCTGTAGGATCAACACTGGACTGTGAACCACAAGGTCAGCAGTTCAAACCCACCTGCTGCTCCTCGGAAACCCTATACAGGGTCACTCTAAATTGGAACGGACTCAACAGTTAACAACAACAACAACAAGTATTTAGTTGTTTCTCCATCTGAGATTTTATAACAATGTATTTCTGAGGTGTGGTTACAGGTAATGCTTCAGCCAAGGAACAGCAGCACTAGTTTGTGTCACTTTGGAGCAGAGGTTTTCTGGGCCTGTGTACACTTCATTCTTCTTTCCCTCTACCTCAGTGACCTGTGGTGAACCAGGCAGTCATGCAGTCATGACCCATCAGCCTACATCCTGGAGTGAGAACCATGATGTTGTAAAGCAGAAACCCAGGTCCTGTGGTGGGCATGCATTATGCAATAGAAATAAACTCATGCTGTTTTAAGTCACTGGTATATCTCAATGTAAAGAAAACAAATATCCTCACCACTGGACCAATAAACAACATTCTTTTTTTTTTTTTTTT
>NW_006408677.1:6151109-6171792 GCF_000296735.1 Chrysochloris asiatica | reverse complement strand
GCCTTAATACTTAGATGGGTATGTATTTTGTAATTTTTATGCTTTCTGATTGCCTCCAGGTAGATGTGATCAGGAAATGGGCTTCCCTTTTCATTCTTCTTCTTGAGAAGTTTCTAGATGCCACTGTTGGTCTTTTTGATGTAACTTAAGATTTAATTTTTGGCCTATTTCCTTTTTTTGTCTGCTTGTCCCACTCCACAGTCCCCGTTCAGGCACTTCTTTAAAATTATAAACAGTTCAGGGCTGGCTGTGGCCATTTGGTTTTAATTAGAAACAGTCTCTTTAAATTTCAAGGAGATCTGTGTGCATGCATAGTAGAACACTCTGAGGGTAGGGCTGGGGTGCCCACTAGCTCAGGCACCTCTATAGTCACCAGAATGGAGTTGCACAGACAGCAAGGGACCAATGAACAGCTACCAAAAAAAATGTCCACACCTTTATCTCTGTGGTTCTGCCAGACGTCTATGGCCGCTCTGATCCTTCCCCTGCTTGGTCTCACCCAAGATGGTGGCTCCTGGAGCAGCTGAGCATCTCGGACTAGAAAGCAATGATTTTCTTGCTTCTGGCACAAATTCCCCCAGCTGTAAGCCTTCCAACCTTATAAACATTCTTTTATATGTGGTTTAGAGTTCTGTGACGATCCTCTGAGTCTGCTTGGTCTGGTATTCTGTGTTGTTGCTGGCAGAGCTCTTCACTGCACTTCCACCCGATCCGCCATCTTGTTTGCTCTCCTCCAAAATGACTTTTTAATTAATTGTGATTAAATAGATGTAACAAAACATTTTTCATTGTATTTTCATGTGTGCAGTTCAGTGACATTATGTTCACCATGCTGTACAAATATAATCACTATCCATTTCTAAATATTTCCATTAACCTTAACAGAAGCTCAGAGTCCTGGTGTGGCATTGCAGGATAAGAACTAGACAATAAGGTCAGTTTGACCACAAGGTCAGCGTTCACATTCACCAGCCACTCCTCAGAAACTGTATGTAGGTCACTACCCTTCAGTACCAGAAGCTCAGTACCCTTCAGCAATACCTCCCCATATCCCTCTCCCAAGTAATAGTCTTTGGTCTCTTTGCATCTGTCAATTATATATAATTCTTATCCAAAGCATACATTTTAATCAATTCAGTGTAGGATAGCTGGATTTTATTTCATTTCAATTTTAACTTTACTCATGATTTGAATAGATAGTTGTCTTAGTTATCTAGTGTGAATATAACAGGAATATCACAAGTGGATGGCTTTAACAAATGAAACTTTATTCTCTTGTAATTTGTTGCTGTTGTTATTAAGTGCCTTCGAGTCGGTTCCAATTCACAGCAACCCCGTATAGGGTTTCCAAGGATCTATTGGTGAGCTTGAACCGCCAATCTCATGGATCAAACCGACTTTGCAGTTCAGTGCACTAAACCACAACACCACACCAGGACTTCCCTCTTATAATTTATTATAGAATTCTGATTTTAGGGTGCTAGCTCTAGGGAAAAGTTTACTTTCTCTATGGGTGCTGGGGGAATATGTTTGTCTCCTTTTATATCTAGTAAGATGCAAGGCAATGCAGATAACACCCCAGAGAAACCCTCCTTATATTGAACAGGGGCTGTGTAAGGGTTTAGCATCCCACCATATCCCCTTATAAACAGTTGGACTAGAAACAACAAGGTTGGCAGTTTGAACCCACTAACTGCTACTTGGAAACATTGTATAGGGTCACTATGACTTGAAACCAACTCGAGGGCATTAAACAACAACAATAACTGTAATTAGTGGATGACTACAAATAAGTTTTCCCAATAATAAGTTTGTCTTAAAAAAACAGAGAGAGAGAGAAAAAAGTACAATAGTCCAATCAAAATTGTGGTTTCCAAGGACATCCACTAGGCCAACTAAATTCAAGGCAGAAAGGTTAGATCATAATGTTATGGTGACTGTTTTTGGAGAATCCAAAGAGGTAATACTCATAGATTTTCTCAAGGACACAGGATAATCCTAGAAGCTTATTAAGAAGACTCATAGTGACCCTATATAGGGTTTCCAAGGAGCTGCTGGTGTGTTTGACCTTACAGTGCAGTGTTTATCCCACCCATGGCAGCACACCATTATGTAGGTCATCAATAATGATTATTTGGAACACTGAAAGCAGTTAATTCACTAAAATTCTCATTTCAGGCAATCATTTGAATATTAGAAAGATGAGGCTAATGCTATATGAAACACTTTCCTTAGTAAATTTCTGATTATTTGTTTCCTACTTTGAGAATCTCTTCAAATTTATATATTCTAACCTGTCCTGTGATCAACTACTTTTTCACTCTTTGTCTTTTATATATCCTTCCAGTTATGAGATCAGACTCTCTCATGCCAGCAGGAATTCTTTAACTAGTCAATTAACAATGATTTAATGAATATCTCTTATATACCCAGCAATGTGCTCTGCCTCCTGTGGCTTGCAAATAAGTATAAAACATTTTCATTTGATTGGTAAGAGTCTAGTTGGATAGTTGAAGCAAAATACAAACACAGCAAGAATTAAACAGGAATTCAGGAGATAAATATTAATTTACTATGAGGGTTGTCCTCGTATGACGCTGTGGGTTAATGTGCCAGACTGTAAAGCTGTTTGAACTGCAAGGTCAGCACTTCAAGCTCACCAGTGGCTCCTCGAAAACCCTATACCAGGTTGCTATGGGTTGGAACCGACTCAATGGCATTTAACAGCAACAACATGAGGGTTGTCATAAGGCAATATGTGCCTGTGTGTTGAGTCCTATCTTTTCTTTCTTACAAGTACTTCTCAGATGTTTTTCCATTCTCTTTAGTTCTCCAGACTCCACCCTGACCTGACTCCTCATCCCACTAATGCAACGTTGTTATCTCATCCATTTAGCTAGTTTTGTTCTAATCTAGCCCATGTTATATAGTAAGCCAATCATCTTTATGCAGCACTTCCCTTGAGTCACTTTTTTGTTCCAATAATTGACAGTCACTCTGCAGTCTATCACAGCATGTCTAATCTCCTGCTTATGTTTCCCAAGACCATCCAGAATTGAGCTCCATCCTTTGTATTCAGTTTACTTTCTAATGGCTGCATATCATGAAGCAACTTGCCCTCCACCACAATCCATGCAACCTCACTTTACCAGACTATTCTCTTCTAACCAAATTATGTTTGTCAAATTCTACCTATATGCCTTAGTATGTATTATTAATCCTGAATTTCTCCTTCCTTACTTTCTTCATTTTCAAATCCTGTCCATCCCTCAAAAGATGGCAAAGACCCACATCTCTCACAAAACAGTCCACAACCCTCTGAGCCAATATTGGCCGCATACATATAGCTTTATAGCTCAGATATTACCACTCTTAACTAGATTGTATTCTGTTTTGTATTCTGTATACTTTAATATGTTAGCCCTGTGTTTGTAATCCTATATTGTAAATTAATTGAGTGACATTATTTTTATTCCCTTACATATTTTTTATTCCCTTACATATTTTGTACACAAAATATGCTCAATCAGTATTTTTTTATCAATATGCTGTTTTAGAGTTTGGGTGAGAAGTTGAGGAATTGTTCAGAGATTTAGAAAGGTTTGTTCCACTAGAATTGTCTATTAGCATTATGTTTCATTGAGAATATTTAAAGCTACTAAGAACTAGGTATGCGAATTTATGTTTATCTGATTATACTTTAAAAATCTATATTTCTTTATACTCACAAGCTTCTAAAAACCTCTCAAAAGTAGTCCATTTATTTGATCTTGTTGGAAAATGTAGCTGTCGAAATGGCCTATTTACAGTGAATCAATGGTGCTCTAAATGTACTGGGAAATTGATATTGTATGTATAGGGTAACAACCAAATAGAAACACTGTCTAATAAATGTTTACACACCATCAGATCTACAAACATTAAGTATCATACACGATAGAATCTTTCTTATCCTGTAGTTTATCTCAATTTTTCTATTACCTTCTCTCATTTTCTCTTCTAGCTTTACTCACAGACAAGCCTCCCAAGCCATTGTTCCCCATGGAGAATCAGCCAAGTGTTATAGATGTCCAGCTGGGTAAGTCCCCTTCTGGGAATAATCATTCCTAAACTTTCTCTCTGTTAATAAATGAGGAAAATTGTATGAACTGGGAAAGGTTTATTGCTACTGCTATTACATGCAAATCAATTTGTGTCTGCTCATTTATAACCCTGGAGTTCAATGTAATCGCAGTTTAAGGAAATGAGTTTGTATTGTATCAAGGAATGGTAATACTAATTGGTTACACTGGGTATTAAGTATGCAGTATGACAGAGCTTTTTAACTCTGTGATTAATAGATTCTCAGGTATCTTGCATTGATGATTGGTATAGAAAACTTTTTGTGCATGTCAGCAAAAATAATATTTTGGAGAGACCTTGTGCTTCTTAAAAAAAAAGGCAGTCCTTCAGTACAGCCTCTAAAATGATTTAATAATATTATTTCCAATAACACAGTCCAGGGCTATTTAAAACTTGTTTCTAGGTTGGGATCCTGAATATTTATTAATCATATAGTGTTGGGAAATGTAACATGTTGATTTATGGGCGCCACTGTCTTTTTACAGACTCAAATAAGGACACAAGATGTCGAGCCTCTTTTCTGAAATACAAATCTTTATATTTCAAGGACTGTAAGCTTGAAACACAGAGGCCTACTACAACTTCTTTCAAACTGTAGACTTTAATGTAAACCATTTCTTTTAGCAACTGTGAACTTTCATCTGTCTTGGATTTCATCCTAGCATTCTAAGAGAACCACAAGAAAACTGTGTAAATATACTAGAAATGGATTAGGGTTATTTTGGATGTGTAATTTATTGAAACTTGTGACTGTAGTTGTGCCTTCCTATTATACAGCCAAGAAAGATGATTGTGCCCAATATTTCAATCATTTTGGAAATTTTTTATTCAACTTTTGATCTTTCCAGTCCAATTTAGATTTAAGAAATAAGTTTGAGACTTTTTCTACATTGAAAAAATGGAAGGAACAAACTACGTAAATAATAGCTTTTTCATTTTAACAAAATGAAATGTAGCACATCCTAATTTTTAAATAAAGCACAGCAGTGTAAGTACCAAAGTTAGTTAAGTATTTTAAAATAGCAACAACAATGAAACTGTGGGAAGAGAAAATAAAAAATATGTTGTCAAGAGCGGTCTGAGAAAGTAGTGACTATTTTGTAGATGTAGTTGCTAAGTGTCATTGAGTTGGTTCTGACTCATAGCAACCCTGTATAGGTTTTCCAAGGAGTGTCTGCTGGGTTTGAACTGATGACCTTGTGTTTAGCAGTATAGTGCTTATCCTAGAGCTACACAATAGAACTATCTGTTTTGTAAATAGTGCTTGAAATATTATTCTATTGCTGTCCCACCCTATCCCCTATATTATTTTGTAGAGTCATTACATTTTGTTAAAGCCAAATCCAGTTGTGCTGATCACCTTCAATAATTGTAACTAACTCTGTCCATCTCAAACTTGGATAAAAATGCCTCAGGTTTACTCTGTCATTCACCAGGGGTTACATGAAGCCATAAGATGATCTTGTATCATTAGTTTGCATAGAAATTAGAGTGCAGCAGTTTTTATGTGGAAGCAATTATATTACAAAATAGAAAACAAAAGTCACTCAAATCTTTCAAATGATAGAAGAGTAACTTGTGTATCTGTGGCCTTTGGGAGGGAAATACCCCTTCATTCTCCTCTGCCATTAGGCAAACTTCAACAGAAAGTTATGAGAAGTACTACTCTAAAGCAAGCAATTATAATTTGTTCAAGTTTACTGGCCACAACACTTATGTGTACTCTTCAGGACTTCTCTAAAATGTGTATTCTGTATACATACAAATTCCAACATGAGTATACAATGGTGCTTTAAAAAGTTCATTGAAAAATGGAGTGAAAAGTTAAGGGAATTTTTCCATGAATTTTTTGAAGTCCTGTCCTATGTGGCAAATCACCCACGTCACCCTCACCCTAACCAATTACCTAAATCATTTTCTTCTAACTTTCATTAGAATATTAGATTCAGGGCTGAACTTTTTCATTTTTCAGTCTGTAGCACAGTTTGAAACAACTTTATTGACAGAAAGATGGAGACCTGCCCATTTTTCATCTCAAAAAGGGTGTTTCTTATAGATGTGGAAAATCCATATAATACAGAGAAATGAAAACAGAATCAGTCAAACCAGATCTTTGGCATTTCGTTTTTTTTCCCCCTCCACAGTGTTGTTTATTCATAACTGGAAATTATTATGTAACTTTGAGTAAAGTAAGAGATCTGATAGCTTACTTGATTATGAGTTTGACTGCTAACTACATGATCGGCGATTGACTCTACCAGCCTCCCTTTAGAAGAAAAATGAGGCTTTCTGCCCCATAAATATTTACAGCCTCAGAAACCCTATACAAAGTCAACATGAGTTGGAACTGACTCCATGGCACATAACTACCACCACCAATATTAAAATGGCATTAGGAACATTATATATGTTATAGTCCCTTGGTTTCAATAGGAGATCTGCAGTTATAATGATTATTTTGAAAATCTCAGGTACAAAAAGAGATAGAGAAGGATAGCCAGAACTATTGGATACCCTTGCCCATGGCTCTAAGACTTCCAGAATTCAGTAAGATAATGAAAATGTCTGGAAATGATTTTCCTTCTGTTTCTAAATTTTAATAGGCACATTCAGCTGTAGACATCCTGAAACTTGAGTTTAAAAAATGGCAGCACTCCAGTCCTAATGGCTAAGCAGTTTATCAAGGTTGGGTTTCCCAAATCCTAACGCTTCAAATTTGAGGCAACGTTGTGGTAGATTAAAGTTGGCCACAGACTTTTGTTTTTTAAGCCATTCCTACCATGTAATGGTAGTTTCCCATTCCCTCCTCTTAAATCTTGGTTAGCCTTAGGAAATGCTTGAACAATAGAATATGGCATAAGTAAAGTTATGGGATTTCTAAGGCTATGTTAAAAGATACCTTGTAACTTCTATTGGTCTTTTGGACTGTAGGGTAAAGCCAATTACAATGTACAATCTAATTACCCAGAAACCACCATGCTGTGAAAAGCTCAAAATCCATTGAGATGCCTTGGAAAGTAAGATGCCTTGTAGAAAAAGAGAGAGAGAAGCCAAGTCATTAAAAATGTGAGAGAAGAATCTACCTTGAATGTGAATCCTATAGCTTGAGCTGCCATAGTTTATGCCATGTAGGTTCATTACAAACCACCAAGCAAAACACTTCAGAAGTTACTGACCAAAAAATATAATGAGCAAAATAATGTGTTTCTGCCACCAATTTAGAGATAGTTTGTTAAGGAATAATAGATAACCAGAAGAAATACTTTTCTTCAGAGCATTCTCAATTCAGTTTTGTTTATTCTGTTCTGGTGGAACTATTTTATGCAGAATGAGAAATGCAGAAAATGCTTCAAGTATCAGTTTGAAATGTAGGAAAAACATCAAGCATCAGCTTTAAAGTAGTTTTGGAAAACATGGTCTGCTATTATTCTTTATGTGTTTCTAATCAGGTTTATTCTAATTTTTCAGTTCTGCATATTTCTAAAGCCAATTGAGTAAATGAAAATTTTCAGTACAAATAAAGACTTTTTATTGTATGGAGTTGGCATCAATACAGATATTTTGTTGTATCTTTAGAGGAAATAAATATCTTGACTTTTTCTCTTTGATAGTGTAATCCATTAGTTATCCACAAGGTTCTAGAAATTTACATACTTTTTGCTGACATAGTGATGACAGTTTGGTTGTTGCTAAATTGTGTTCATATTGTAATGCTGAAAGAAGATTTATCTTAGACCAAATAACCTGCATTTTGAGATGATAAACACATTCTTTAAAAGTAATCTGAAAACCATTGCTCTCACAAAGCATGTCAATGCAGCTGAAGATACCTGGGGTAATATATGAAACATAAAGACAAAAGCAATGTACAAAATACACACAAGAAAAAACAATTTAGTCCCGGTACCTTCAATTTATTTTCTTTCTTCAAAAATAAATTCAGTTTTAAATTTGATAAATAAATCTTAATGTACCAGATAATTCTCTTCTTGGCAGTTGAAATAAATTTTAAACATTTTTTTAAGAAAAAAATAATTCTGCATTGTTGTTGTTGTTATGTGCCGTGGAGTCGGTTCTGACTCATAGCGACCCTGTACAGGGTTTCCGAGGCTGTAAATCTTTACGGGAGCAGAAAGCCTCATCTTTCTCCCGTGGAGCAGCTGGTAGTTTCGAACTGCTGACCTTGTGGTTCGCAGCCCGATTCGTAACCACTACGCTACCAGAGCATAACAGAATATTAATTTATATTACATCTTTAGTACCAAATTTTTAAAACATTATAGTGACATGTGCCAAACTAGAAATGTATTGATACCAGATTAGTCCTGCTTTATACACTGCTTTTTATAGGGCCCAAATGCATGGTTTGCAAAATGTTATGTATTCCTCAAACTTTGAAAATGCCATGAAAATTTTGGATGCAAAGATTTGACATTGCCCATCTAATTGAAACTAAGGATGGATTTTGAAAATATTAGCCATACTTCTTACTGATGATGATGATTTTCTTCTGGAAAGTTTTGTAAAACTAAAATTAAGTAAATCAGTGTTATGCATAAAACAGATATAGTGGTGGTGGTGTCCCATGGAGTCAGTTCTGACTCAGTGACCCTGTACAGGGTTTCCGAGGCTATAAATCTTAATGGGAGCAGAAAGCTTCTTCTTTCTCCCACAGAACAGCTGGTAGTTTTGAACTGCTGACCTTGAGGTCAGCATCCCAATTCGTAACCACTACGCTACCAGAGCTCTTTAAAACAGATATGTTTTTGTTGTTTTGTGCCATGGAATCAGTTCTGACTCATAGCAACCCTGTACAGGGTTTCCGAGGCTGTAAAACTTTACGGGAGCAGAAAGCCTCATCTTTCTCCCGTGGAATAGCTGGTAGTTTCGAATTGCTGACCTTGTGTTTCGCAACCCGATTCGTAACCACTGCTCCTAAAACAGATACGTTGCTGTTGTTGTTAAGTGCCGTTGAGTCAGTTCCAACCCACAGCGAGCCTGTATAGGGTTTCCAAGGAGACGCTGATGAGCTTGAACCACCAACCTTGCAGTTCAAACAACTTTGCAGTCTGGCGCATTAACCCACAGCGCCACACCAGGACTCCAAAACAGATGTAGACACTTTATTTTATCTTTCTGAGTCAGAGTAAGAAGAAGGTTTGAGAGCTTAAGGCATTATCAGAAAAATCCAAGAAAACAGTCTAAACTAATTGGATTACTCTAGTTAAAAAAAAAAAAAATCCATCCAAATAGTTGATCTCTAGATAAATCGGATATGGAATGAAAAATTATTTTTATTTCTGATCTACTCTCATTGAGAATAGATTTGATTTCCACAGGTTATTCAAATTCATCTTTCATGACTGAGTTTCTTGCTACAGTCTCAAACATTCTCTATGTGTGTAAGGAGTGTTAATCTTCTACAGAAATCAATTTTCTCAATCTATCAATTTCTACCGAAAATTATATTAGATCCCTTAAGAGGCTACTGTAAAATACTCTATAAGAGAGTTTGTTAGGTGCCATTTACTCAGTACTGAATCATAACTACCCTATGTACAGCATAACTAAATACTGTCTAGTCCTGCACAGGCTTCACAAATCATTGCTACCTTTGAGACCAATGCTGCTGCCACTGTGCAAATCCATCTCCGGGTTCTTCCTCTTTTACTTCAACCATCCACTTTACTAAACATGATATCTTTCTCCAGGGAATGGTCCCTCCTGATAACATGTCTGAAGAAGGAGAAACAAAGTCTGGACATCTTAGTTTCTAAGGAGCATTTTGGATGTACTTCTTCCAAAACAGATTGGTTTGTTCTTTTGGCAGTCTTTAATATTTTCCTCCAACACCATTACGCAAATACATCAATTCTTCTACGGACTTCCTTATTCACTGTCCAACTTTCGCATGTTTATGAGGTTACTGAAAATACCATGGCTTGGATTTGGTGCACCTTATTACTCATACTGACATCATTGTTCTTTTTTTTTGTGTGTTTATTTTTAAAGTTTTTATTGTGAATTATGTGATAGTTTACATGGGAGAACATTAACTTTACATTCATCCTATCGTATATCATTTCATTGCCATGATTACAATCCCCTCCATGCATCATCAAACAACCAAAGGGTACACCCCACAAGTCTGCCCCTCAGTCATCAGCATACAGTCCCTCTCCATTTCTGGGTCTAGAGACCCCAGCCACTCCATCTCTCCATGTCATCAGCTCTGCCTCCATCTCTGGCGTCATTGCTTCTCTGGATAGGGTCCCACACTCTGCTCTTCTCCCTTGATGGTCCCAGGGACCTCCGCTCCTAGACTATAAAGTCAATCACTCCTCTCCTTTTGCTACAAAACGTCTACCTTTACATTTCCAACCCTCACAATCAGTCCTGATAACAATTATTCAATATTGTATCACAAGAGACCTATCTGCATTGCCTTTCATCAGCCCGGCCCAGACATATTGCATACTACTCAGTGGAGAGTCTACCTTCCTCCTGAAAGCTTGTAAGCCAGTCACTTCTTGCCTTTGTAGCCCCACCCCACCCCCTGCCATTTTGGGTATCCAATGTCCAACTTGCCCATCCTTGTCTATCCTGTGTATCAAGGGGTGAGAATGATGCTTGCTGTAAAGATTTGTTACATCTTTTGAGCTACTGCATCCATAGGTGTAGGTCAACTTCATCAAATTGTATCAGATTACTCTTTTTTTCCTGTTCTTTCTTCTTCTAGTCAAGTTCTGATCATCCAGCCATTGAAGTCAGGTCAAGTGGGTATTATTTGCAAGTATGGGTGTTCTTGTGCATATCCCCTCACTTCTTATCAGCTGAATGCTTCACTCTCCACTCTAGTCTTCTATGGCTATGTCACTGTCTCTGGGCCCTAGAGTCCTCAGGTCTTGCCATACTGCTAGCCAACCAGGTCTCTACCCAGGTTCACAAGAGTCTATTGAACGTGGTCAGACTTAGCTCATTGTTCTTAAAGACTTTAAAGAGGACTTATGTGGCAGTTTTATCTAATGCACTATATCATTTGACTTTTTTGACTGCTAATTCCATGGATTTAAGCAAAATGAAGTCTTTGACAACTTCAGTCTTTCTCCATTTATATAGAGATTGTTTACTGGTACGTTGGTGAGGATTTTTGTTTTCTTTACATTGAGATGCAATGCAAATGGATTTTTATCTGTATTTTCAGTCCTCTTCACTTTAAGGAAGCAAGGTTGAATAATCTGCATATCGGAGATTGTTATTGAGTCTTTCTCCAATCCTGATGCCACATTCTTCATATAATCCAGCTTCTCAGATAATTTTACTCTGGTTGTAATTTACATTTCATCTATTACAGGTTCCTTGTTCGTTGCCAATGACTTCAATACACCATGGACATCTCCCTTTTGATCATATGCTACCACTTGACATGGTTGAACATTGACCATTTCTTTTTGTTACAGTGACTGTCTATTCCTTCCATCTTCTTTTGATGCTTTCTGCATCATTCAGTATTTTCCCTATAGAATCAATCCTTCAATACCGCAAGTCAAAGTTTGAATTTTCTCTTCAGTTCACTCAGCTTGAGAAATGCCAGTTGAGCATGTTCTTCCCTTTAGGATTTCTAACTCCAGGTCGTTGCACATTTCATAATAATATTTGACCTTTTCTTCTCAAGCTGACCTTTGAAATTTTCTAATCAGCTCTTGAGGGGCTCATCTTCTGGCACTATAGCTGATGATATTCTGGTGCTCTCCATCAAGTTTCTACATTAAATAGTCTTTTCTTGCAGTATTAATTGCTATTCAGAAGGTTTTAATTGACCAAATATCCAGAATAGTTTGTCTCTCCTTCCTTGTCTGTTTTCATCTGGAAGCGCAGTTAAAACCTGTCTACCATGGGTGACCCTGTGGTATTTAAAATGTCCATGACATAGCTTCCAGAATCACAGCAACACAACTCAAGCCACCACAATATGACAAACTGACAGATGGAATACTGGTCCAACTCATAGCAACCCTGTATAGGGTTTCCTATGAGTGGCTGGTGAGTTTGAGCTGCCAACCTTGAGGTCCAATCTGACCTTGCAGTCAGTCCAGTGCTTATCCTACAATGCCTATAATGGTAGTAGCACGGAATTTCTTTAATTTTTTTCGTACACTCTCCCTACCATCTTAGCTTCAAATACTCCTGGAAAGCTTTCACGAGATCCTGAATAACTAAGGACTTTGGGTATCATTTGTTCACTCAGCTCTCTTGGTGCAAATTATTGGAGCTGGTTCATGGAAGCTTTCCCTCTCCATTGTACATATACATTCTAGGGTTTGTGAGTTGTTTTCAAGAAACCTACTTATTCAGGACAACATGGACAAACTTAGATCATGCTACTTTAAACTGCAAATCATTCTCCATATTCAGATTGTATGACATGTACATTATTTAGAATTTTGGAAAATCTGAGCCAAGACTTTTCCCTAATAATTGGCTTCAGTATTAATGTTTGAGACTGAAGTTGGTTTTCTTATTTTGTCTAAGTTTCTATAATGGGGTTTTATTTTCTAAGGGTTGATGCTTTGAGATTTTTAATAATTAAAATAAAAAAGGTTAGCAGTGCCTGAATGTAATGTAGCAAGTTGGTTAGGAGGAACCTCTCAGATAAGTCCCATATTAGTGTTTGGGTCATTGCTGAGGCTTATATCCTGTTGACATATTGATATTAATGTGGTGCTTAATTAGATTTCATTAATGCCAAGATCATGATTTTGCATGCATTGAATCAAAATTAATTGAGAATTTACTATGTACCAGGCACTGTGATTAAATCCTCATGTTGCACTGTAGGATAAAGCATTGGACTGCAATGTCAGTTTGAACAGTAAGGCCAGTGGTTCAAACCCACCAGCCACTCCTAGAAAATCCTATACATTGCCGCTATGAGCCAGAACCAACTTGATGGCACTTAACAACAGCAAGAGGCACTGCAAATGGACATTTGCACATACATTTTTATTTACTTCTCATAAGATCCTAGAAAAATAGGTATTATTGAGCTATCTCTTGAATTAGCAAACAGCCTCAAACAGATGAAATAACTTTCCTAAAGCTACGTGTTTAGTCAGTGTTAGAGATAGGATTAGAACCAAATCTATCTGACTCCACAGTTTCTATTATTTTCATTACAGCATACTGGGTATAGTAACATTGGCTAGGCATCAAGCTCTGTACACACAAAAAAGCTATCAGTCTAACAAAACAAAACCAAACAAAACCAATTGCCTTCTACTTGATTCCACCTTATGATGACCCAAGGTATGTCAGATAAGAACTTTTACTACACAGGATTTTCAATGACTGTGATCTTTTTAAAGTAGATCACTTCACCGAGTTTTTCTTCTGAGGTGCCTCTGAATGAATTTAAGTCTCTAACCTTCTGATTAGTAGCCAAACAAGCACTTAAATATTTATGTCACCCAGTGAATCCTGTCAGTATAATAGGGGATTTTTGTTGTTAAGGACAATTGAGTCAATTATGACTCATAGCAACCCTGTAGAAATTTCTGAGGAGCAGCTGGTGGATATGAACCACCGACCGTGTAGTTAGCAGTCCAGTGCTTATCTTACAGCACTATACCAGGAGGTAGTTAAATAGTAATATGTAGCAGTAGTTTTTATTCTTGTTTTAGTAGTAGTAGGGTAGTGTAGTGGTTACGAATTGGGCTGCAAACCGCAAGGTCAGCAGTTCGTAACTACCAGCTGTTTGGCGGAAGAAAGACAAGGCATTCTGCTCCCATAAAGATTTACAGCCTCAGAAACCCTGTACAGGGTCGCTATGAGTTGGAATCGACTCCACGGCACATAACAACAATGGTAGTAGTATCATTTATTGATTTTAACATGTATTAAATGAAGTACTTTGTATGAATAACTTTGTGTAATCCTCCCAACAAATGTATGAGATAGACTCAACTATTTGCTCTAATTTTTCATATCTTAATTGACATATTTTTCTATATAGCTTACAATGACAAATTTAAGGCATATATTTTGATGCTTTTTTATATTCATAGAGTTGTACAATCACCAATGTAATTAATTTTAGTGATAAATTCACATACTCATGAGATATTACTCTTCATTTCTCCCAGCTCATATACTCTTCCCAAGATCTATTGTTGTCATTCAGTGCCATAGAATTGGTTCAAACTTATGACCCTGCATAGGGTTTCTGAGGTACCTTTAGTAGGTTTGAACCTCTGACCTTTTGGTTAGCAGTCAAGTGCTTATCTTACAACACCACACCAACCCCCCAGCTTTTTTTTTTGTTTGTTGTTGTTGTTAGGTTCCATCGAGTCAGAACTGACTCATAGCAACCCCATGCACAGCAGAACAAAACAATATCCGATCCTGGGCCAACCTCACTACTGCTGCCACACTTGAGTCAATCAATGCTCCCACCTGGCCAATTCATCTAGTTGGGGGTCTTCCCCTTTTACTCTGACCCTTCATCATATGATCCAGCTTCCGGTTTCAGTAGCAGCAGAGCAGAGTCAGGTAGGACAGGCTCTGTAGGGGAGGGGCTGAAAACCCAGAGGAACTGCTTTAATGGAACAGCACTAGAGCTCTGGATCTAGTGTAAGGTGCAGGGTTTCAGTTTCCCACACCCGCAGGTGGAAAAATCATGGTATAAAGGAAAATATGGTGATTTAGGAGTCAGTTGAGACATGGGACTCACTCTGTGGCCATCACACACAGGCAGAGTTCAGAGGGCAGGGCTACAGCTGGCACAGTGAACCAGCACTAAAAGTGGCGCAGTGACACTTGCAAAAGGAGGTGTGTGGGGGGGAGGATCTATACATTTTTTTCTTCCTCTTCCCTGTTGTAACTTCTTTGCCCAGCCAGGACGCCTTCATGCGGGTAGGTGCGCCCCCACAAAAAAAGTCCAGAGTTGAGCCCACAATTTTCCCATGGCACAGAGAAAAATAACCCTTATGGCCCCAAGGGCAAATTCTTTGGCTGCTGCTTATGACTTTTGCCTTTGAGTCCAAGCCCTAAAGTTAACTTGTGCGGGAACCTTTAATCCAGCCTATCCAGCAAGAAAAAAGCAGGTTTGGCTTAACAGAGACACCATATGAACAATCTGTAAAACCCCAACATAGAAGGACACAACTATTTTTGAGAATCATGCTGTGCATATGCAGATACTTAGCTGACCTTCAGAGTCAAAAATAGTAGACAATCTTTATCCCATTCATTTCTCAACATATATCTGCACACATCTACGGTGGTGACTAGAGGAGGGGCCTGAGCAAGTGGATACCCCCATCCACTGCTGGAGGCTTCTATGGTGCACACATACTGCCTCTGTAGCAGTCGGCCACAGTTTTATTTTTGTTTCAAAGTGGTGTATTTTGTCTCTGCGCTTATATTGCTTCTGTTTTTGTTCCTTTTGATCACACATTTTTCCTGGAGGTGGGAGCTTTCTCTCCCTATGTTACCCAAGAAGAGACAACAACTGTGGTCATATAGCCAAGCTACAAGCATATACCATAATATTTTACTATTGAGACAAGAGCCAATAACAGCTGCTAAACATTACATGCAAAAAGGGAAGCTTATCTCCTGAGCATATCCACCAGGGGACACACACAGTAAACTTAATAACACAGCAACAAACTACTGGAAATGACCAAGAAAACATAACAAAAGATCTCAAAACATGTCCAAAACCAGAAAAGAGTAACTGAAACAAATGAACTGGAGGCAGACAAAGGCTTTCCAGAAGAGAAAGAACAAGTTTTGTATATGCCTGAGAAGGAATTCAGAAGAATGATATGGAAACAAACTCAAATGCTCTGAAAAGGGGTGGAGGAAAACAGGGAAGAATTAAGGAAAGTACTACAAGAACAATCAAACAAGATCAGTACAGCATTGGAAACAATTCAAAACCTACAGAAAGACATCCAAACGATCAATAATAGAATATCAGAAATAGACAATACCCTGAAAGGGCAAAGGAGTAGAATAGATGAGATGGAAGTCAGAACCAGTGAGCTGGAAGTTAAGTCCCTCAATATTACTAAGACAGAAGAGCAAACAGAAAAAAGACTAAAATCTGAAAAAGTTCTAAGATTCCTGTTGGACAACATGAAGAGGAATAACAAGAATTATTGGCATTCCAGAACAAGAACAATCAAACAAGTCCACAGAGGATATAGTTGAAGAACTGCTGGAAGAAAATTTATCTAACATCCTGAAAAGTGAAAAGATAAACATTCAAGAAGCTCAACAAATCCCAGGAAGGATAGACCCCAAAAGAAAATCACCAAGACATATCATAATCAACTTCCTCAAAATCAAAGATAAGGAGACACTCCTATAAACAGCTAGGGAAAACAGAAGTGTTACATACAAAGGCAAGCAAGTCAGATTAAGTTCAGATCTCTCAGCAGAAACCACGCAAGCAAGAAGGCAACGGGGAAACATATATAAAACACGGAAAGATAAAAACTGCCAAGCAGGTATCCTTTATCAAAAAAAGCTATCAGTCAAATATGAAGGTGTAATCAAAACATTCCAGGATACACAGAAGCTATGGGATCTTGCCAAAGCCAACCCTGTGCTGCAAAACATCCTAAAGGGAGTTCTGTGGACTGTGAACCAACAAGAACAGACAACAACCAGAGATTGACATACGTGGCAGTACCTCCCATAATTAAATTGACAGAAGGAAGAGTTAAGAACAGAACAAAACTATAAGAAGAAACTCAGAGAATCTAGATGTTTAGTTTATGATCAAAACAATTACAATGTAAAAGAAGGTAAACATGTAGGAACAGAAATCCAGATGGTAAGAAGGTCAGGTAGATTACAGGACAAAATTGTTGTTGTTGTTGTTAAGTGCCGTCAAGTCGGTTCCGACCCATAGCGACCCTGTACAAGGTTTCCGAGGGTGTAAATCTTTACGGGAGTAGAAAGCCTCATCTTTCTCCCGCGGAGCTGCTGGTAGTTTAGAACTGCTGACCTTCAGGTTCACAGCCCGATTTGTAACACTACGCTACCAGAGCTCCTTATAGACTGCACTAAATGGAGAGAAAAGTTAATGGACTATAAGGCAACCTCAAAGAAAATTAATACTTCACAACATATTAAGAAAATGAAAATCCAAGAAGAATACAGAAACATTAAAACTATGAGGAAACTCACAAGAAAGAACAAAAAAAGCATGAACTCAGCAAAGGAAGACACATAGAACAAAGAAAGTAGCATCACCATACACAAAAAAACCCCAAACATAATGGCAGCAATTAATTGATATCTATCACTAATTACACTGAATGTAAATGGATTAAATGAACCTGTTAAGAGATGGAGAATGGCAGAATGGATAAGAAAAAAAGATCCTTCAATATTTTTCTGCAAGAGACACATCTCACACACAGTCAAAAATAGATTAAAAGTCAAAGAATGGAAAAAAAATATATCAAGCTAATTGCAATAGAAACTGAACAGGAGTGGCAGTACTAATCTCTGATAAAATAAACTTTAATGCAAAAACCAGAATAATAGGTAAAGATGTATTTTATCTCATGATTAAAGTGACAATTGAACAAGATGACATAACCATAATAAATATCTATGCTCCCAATGAAAGAACAACAAAATATATAAAGGCTAATAGATTTAAAGAAAGAAATAGATGTATCTACAATAATAATGGGTGATTTTAATACACCACATTAAAAAATGGATAAAACAACCAGAAAGGAAGTTGAAAAAGAAAGAGAAAAATAAAACAACATGATCAGCCAACTGGACCTCATAGATGTGTACAGAGCATTCAACCCAAACACAGCATCATAAGCAGTCTTTTCCAGTGCACATGGAACATTCTCCAGAATAGACTACACACAAAAAAAGAGGCCACAAAACAAATCTTCATTAATTTAAAAATACTACAAAGCATCTTCTCAGACCACAATGCTGTCAAATTAGAAATCAACAATATGAAGACCAAGGAAATCAAGTCAAATACATGGAAACTGAATAACACCCTACTGAAAAGCGACTGTGTAGTAGAAGAAAATTAAACGTGAACTAACAAAGTTCCTAGAAACAAATAAGAATGAAAACACACCATACCAAAATCTTTGGGACACTGCGAAGCGGTGCTGAGAGGATAATTTATTGCAATAAATGCACACATCCAAAAAGAAGAAAGAACCAAAATTAACACATTAACACTACATCTACAACAGTTGGAAACAGACCAACAGAGGGAAACTACAGCCACGAAAAGAAAAGAAATAATAAAGTTTAGAGTACAAATAAATGAGATGGAAAACAGAAAAACTATAGAAAGAATCAACAGGACAAGAAGCTGGTTCTTTAAAAAAAAAAAAAAAAAAGACGGACCATTGGCAAACCTAACAAAAGAAAAAAGGGAGAAGACACAAATAACATGCATTAGAAGCAATATGGGTGATGTCACAATGGAACCAAAGGAAATCAAAAGGATAATAATAGAATACTATGAAAAGCTGTACTCCAACAAATTTGAAAACTTAGAAGAGATGGATACATTTTATATAAATACTACCTACTTAAACTTATACACAGTGAAGTAGAAAACCTGAACAGACCCTTTACAAAAGATGAAATTGATCATGTCATCAAAAACTCTGAGCAAAAAAAGTCTAGGCCCAAAGGGCTTCACTGGTGAGTTATACCAAACATTCAGGGAAGAGCTATCACCAATTTTGCTCAAATGATTCCAGAATATAGAGGAGGATGGAAGCTTCCTAATAAATTTTATGAAGCAAGCATAACCCTCATACCAAAACCAGGGAAGGACGTCACTAAGAAAGAAAATTATAGACCAATATCCCTCATGAACATAGATGTAAAAATTCTCAAATCCAGCAGCACATCAAAAAGATAATACATCATGATCAAGTGGGATTCGTATCAGCGATACAAGGATGGTTCAACATTAGAAAAATGATCAATGTAATCTACCATATAAAGTTAAAAAATGAAAAGAACCATGTGATCATATCGACTGATGCAGAAAATGCATTTGACAAAATTCAACATCCATTCCTGATAAAAAACACTCAACAAAATAGGAATTGAAGGGAAATCCCTCAACATAATTAAGAGGATATATACAAAATAAACAGCCTACATTACTCTCAATGGAAAGAAATTGAAAGCCTTCCCTCTGCTAACAGGAACCAGACAAGGATGCCCTTTGTCACCACTCCTATTCAATATTGTGCTGGAAGTCTTAGCAAGAGCTACATGGCAAGAAAGGGAAATTAAAGGCATCTAAACTGGCAAAGAGGAAGTAAAGCTCTCTCTATTTGCAGATGATATTATCCAATAAGTAGAAACCCCCAAAATACTCAGTAAAAAAGCTTTAGGCCTCATAGGCAAATTCAGCACAGTGGCAGGATATAAGATCAACATAAAAAAATCAGTTGTATTCAGCATTGAAAATGACATTAGGAAACCAATACCATTTACAATAGCCACCCAAATCATGACATATCTAGGAATAAATGTAACCAGAGAAACAAAGGACTTATACAAAGAAATCTACACAACACTACTACAAGAAACCAAAAGAGAACTACAAAAATGGATAATGTACCATGTTCCTGGATAGGAAGACTTACTACTACAAGAAACCAAAAGAGAACTACAAAAATGGATAATGTACCATGTTCCTGGATAGGAAGACTTAACATTGTGAAAATGTCAATACTGCCCAAAGCAATTTACACATGTAATGCAATCTTAATCCAGATTCAAACAACATTCTTCAAAGAGACGGAAAAAACAATTACAAACTTTATATACAGAAAGGAAAGAGACCCAGGATAACAAAGCATTACTTAAGAAGAAGAATAAGGTTGGAAGCCTCTCACTTCCTGACGTCAACATTTACTACATGGCTACAGTGGTCAAAACAGCTTGGTACTGATACAATGAAAGATACATAGATCAAGGAACAGAATTGAGAATCTAGAAATTAACCCATCTACATACAGTCAACTGATTTTTGACAAAACACCTAATTATATCGCATGTAGAAGGGATAATCTCTTTAACAGATGGTGCTGGCAGAACTGGAAACTGATATGCAAAAGATTGAAACAAGACCTTCACCACATGCCTTACAAAAAAACCAACTCAGCATGGATTAAAGACCTAAATGTGATTCCCAGAATTATGAAGGCCATCAATGAAAAAAATAGGGACAAACGTGAAGGCATTAATTCAGGGAATACACAGACTGCCAAACATTTTGAAAACTACACAAACAAAAGTAGACAAACTAGATGAGTGGGACATACTAAAAATTAAAAACATATGTGCATCAAAAGACTTCACCAGAAGAGTCAAAAGGGAATACACAGAATGGGACAAAATCTTTTGCAATGACACATCAGACAAGGGACTTATTTCTGAAATGTATAGGAAATTACAACACCTCTACAAGAAAAAGACAAATAACCCAAATAAGAAATGGGTGTAGGACATGAACAGACACTTCACCAAG
>NW_006408677.1:6108953-6150911 GCF_000296735.1 Chrysochloris asiatica | reverse complement strand
TGCATTCCTGGTGGGAATGCAAAATGGTCCAACCTCTCTGGAAAGCAATATGGCACTTCCTCAGAAGGTTGGAAGTAGAAATACATTATGATCCAGCTATTGCTCTACTTGGTATTTAATCACAAGAAATATGAGCCATAACACAAGTAGATATATGCACACCAATGTTCATAGCAGCACTATTTATAATAGCAAAAAGATGGAGACAGTCAAAGTGCCCATCAACTGTAGAATGGATAAACAGTCTGCGAGAAATACACACAATGGAATATTATGCCACCTTAAAGAATAACAAGGAAGTTGCAAGCCACCGCATAACATGGATGAGCCTTGAGGACATTATGTTGAGTGAAATTAGTCAGTCACAGATGGAGAAATACTGCATATGACCACTACTGTAAAATACTAAGAAGAAGAACCCATACTAAAGGGGGTGGGGTGGGGATACTTTGCAGGCTACTGGGATGTGCGCGGTGGGGTGAGGGGTGGGAGGGAAAGGTGAAGCACAGGGTAGGTAATAGATACAGGATACTTTGGGTGCTAGGGAGGGGGACAGTATACAAAAGGGGGGAGAATGGAAGAACAAAGCAGATGGTACAATCAAAACATTCCAGGATAAACAGAATCTAAGAGATTTTATCAAAACCAATCCAGCACTTCAAAACATCCTAAAGGGAGTACTTTGGACTGAAAACCAACAAGAACAGACAACAACCAGAGATTGACAGGTGTGGCGACACCACCTGGAACTCAGTCAACAGATAGCAGAGTCCAGAACAGAACAAAACTGCAACAAAGAATTCATAGGAGCTAGGAGGTCAACCGAAGATCAAAATTATATCAATGTCAAAGAAGGGATAAACGTAGCAAGAGAGATCCAGGTGGTGAGGATGTCAGGTAGATTATAGGATACAATAGATTCTCTTAAATGAAGAAAAAAGTTAATAAGGTAACCCCAAAGAAATGTACTACTTCACAACTTACTATGAAAATGAACTTCTAAGCAAAACAAGCAAACATGAAAAATAAGAAACCGACAAAAATAGCAAAAAAACCCACAAACAGTGCAAGAAGGCTTGCAGAACAATGGAATGAACAGCACTATGAATAACTTAACTTAATGGCAGTAATTAATTCATACCTATCAATAATTATATTGAATGACCAGCAATGCAGGAGTGTCCCAGTCTCTCCACATCCCCACCAGCATTTACTGTCCTCTGCTTTTTTGATCTTTGCTGTTATTGCGGGTGTGAGATAATATGTCATTGTTGTTTTGATTTGCATCTCTCTAATGGCTAGTGGTTGTGATCATTTCTTCGTATGTTTGTTGGCTGCCTGGATCTCCTCCTTGGTGAAGTGTCTGTTCATGTCCTGTGCCCATTTCTTAATTGGGTTTTTTGTCTTATTTTTGTAGATGTGTTATAGTTGCCTATATATTTTAGAAATGAGTCTCTTATCTGATGTGTCATTGCAAAAGATTTTTTTCCCAGTCTGTGGGTTCCTTTTTTACTCTTTTGGTGAAGTCTTTTGATGCACATAAGTTTTTAATTTTTACTATGTCCCACTCATCTATTTTGTCTATTTTTGTTTGTGCACTTTTCAAAATGTGTGGTAGTCTGTATATGGAGATGGATACATTTTTAGATAAACACAACCTATGTAAACTTATACAGCATGAAGTAGAAAACTTGAACAGACACATAACAGAATAAATTGATCAGATCATCAAAAACCTCCCAACCCAAAGAAGTCCAGGCCCAGATGGCTTCACTTGTGAATTCTACCAAACATTCAGGGAAGAGCTGTCACCAATTCTACTCAAATTATTCCAGAAGATAGAGGAGGATGGAAAACGTCTTAATATTTTTTTATGAAGCATGCATAACTCTCATACCAAAACCAGGAAAGTACATCACTAAGAAAATATATATAGAGAGAGACCAATATCCCTCATGAACATAAACGTGAAAATTCTTTACAAAATCCCAGGTAACAGAATCCAGCAGCACATAAAAATAATAATAATAATACATCATGACCAAGTGGGTTTCATGAAAGAGATGCAAGGATGGTTCAACATTTAGAAAAACAATCATTGTAATCCACCATATAAATAACTAATGAAAAGGAAAAGAACCACATTATCCTATTGATTGATGCAGAAAAGTCATTTAACAAAATTCAACATCTATTCCTGATAAAAACACTCAACAAAGTAGGAATGAAGGGGAATTCCTCAACATAATCAAGAGCATCTATACAAAGCCAACAGCCTACATTGCTCGCAATGTAGAGAAACTGAAAGTGTTCCCTTGTGAACGGGAACCAGACAAGGATGCCCTTGTCACCACTCCTATTCAATATTGTGCTGGAAGTCTTAGCTAGAGCTCTATGGCAAGACAAGGAAATTAAGGGCATGCAAATTGACAAACAGGAAAGAAAACTCTCTCCATTTGCAGACGATATGATCCTACACATTGAAAACACAAGGACTCAGTAAAAAAGCTACTAGACATTATTGGAAGATTCAGCAAAGTGGCAGGGTATGAGATCAGCATACAAAAAACACTTGAATTCTTCTATAGTAACAATGACAGCATGAAAAGGACATTAGGGAAGCAATACCATTTACAAAAACTGCCCAAAGGATGAAATATTTAGGAATAAATGTAACCAGAGAACCAAAGATCTATACAAAGAAAATTACAAAACACTACCACAGGAAACCAAAAGAGACTTACCATAGTGGAAGAACATACTATGTTCCTTGATAGAAAGAATTGTGAAAATGTCAATACTGCCCAAAGCAATTTATTCATATAATGCATTCCCAATACAGATTCTGGCAACATTCTTCAAAGAGGTAGAAAAGACAATTACAAACTTTATATAGAAAGGAAAGAGACCCAGGATAAGCAAATCACTGCTTAAGAAGAACAAGGTTGGAGCCCTCTCTATCCCTGATTTCAAAATTTACTACATGGCTACAGTGGCCAAAACAGCTTGGTATTGGTACAATGAAAGATACATTAATCAATGGACCAGAATTTAGAATCCAAATATGAAACCACCCACATACAGCCAACTGATTTTCTAAAAAGTGCCTAGGTATACTGCATGGGGAGGAGATAGTCTCTTTAATAGATGGTACTGGAAGAACTGGAAAACGATATGCAAAAGATTGAAACAAGACTTAATACAAAAACCAACTCAGCATGGGTTAAAGACCTAAATGTGAATCCCCAAATTATGAAAGTCATCAATGAAAGAATAGAGGCAAATGTGAGAGCTCTAATTCAGGGCATACACAGACTTCCAAACATTTTGAAAATTACACAAAAAAAGTAGACAAAAGAGATGATTGGGACATACTAAAAATTGAAAATGTATGTACATCAAAAGACTTCACTAAAAGAGTCAAAAGAGAACCCACAGAATGAGAAAAAATCTTTTGCAATGACACATGAGACAAGGGACTCATTTCTAAAATATATAGGAAGCTACAACACCTCTACAAAAAAAATACAAATAACCCAATTTTAAAAAAATGGGTGCAGGACATGAACAGACACTTCACCAAGGAGCAGCCAACAAATATATGAAGAAAGATTTATGATCACTAGCCATTAGAGAGATGCAAATCAAAACAACAATGAGATATCATCTCACACCAGCAATAACAGCAAAGATCAAAAAATTAGAGGACAATAAATGCTTGCGAGGATGGTGATACTGTGACCCTCCTACATTGTTGGTGGGATTGCAAAATGGTCCAACCACTCTGGAAAGCAATATTGTGCTTCCTCAGAAGGTTGGAAGTGGAAATACCGTATGATACAGCAATTCCTCTACTTGGTATTTACCCACAAGGAATATGAGACATAACACGAGTAGATAGATGCACAGCAATGTTCATAGTAGCATGATTTACAATAGCAAAAAGATGGAGATAGCCTAAGTGCCCATCAATTGAAGAATGGATAAACAAATTGTGGTACATACACACAATGGAATACTATGCTACATTGAAGAACAACAAGGAAGCTGCAAGCCACTGCATAACATGGATTAACCTAGAGAACATTGTTGTTGTTGTGGTGGTAAGGTGCCATCGACTCATAGCAACCCCATGCACAGCAGAATGAAACAATGTCCAATCCTGGGTCAACCGCTGCCACACTTGATGCCATCAATGATGCCACCTGGCTGACCCATCTCATTGGGTGGGTCTTTCTCTTTTTCTCTGACCCTTCATCTTACCTGTACAGAAAATTTCAAAGGGTAGCATGAGAAGTCAATGTAAAGTATTATAATGAAATGTGCAAAAACCTGGAGTTAGAAAACCAATAAGGAAGAACATACTTATCATTTTGCAAACTGAAAGAACTAAAAAAAATACTTCAAGTCTCAATTTGCAATATTAAAGGAGTCTATGGGAAAGATATTGAATGATGCAAAAACCACCAAAAAGTGTGAAAGAAATACAGAGTCACTGTGCCAATAAAAAAATGTTCCATGTTCATCATTTTAAGAGTTAGCATATGATAAAGAACCAGTGGTATTGAAAGAAGAAATCCAGAATGCACTGTATGTATTGGTGAAACACCAGACTCCAGGAATTCATGGAATAAATGTTGAAATCCTTTGACAAACTGATGAAACACTGGATGCATTTACTCATGTATGCCAATGGATTGGAAGAAATTAATATTTGTGCCTATTCCAAAAAGAAGTGACACATTGGAATGTGGAAATCATCCAACAATAACATTACCGTCACATGCAAGTAAAATTTTGCTGAAGATCATTTAAAAATGACTGCAACAGTACATCAACAGAGAATTGCCAGAAATTGAAGACGGATTCATAAGAGAACATGGAAATAGGGATACCATTGCTGACATTGGCTGAATCTTGATTAAAAGTAGTGAAAGTGCTTCATTGACTATGCAAAGGCTTTCAACTCTTGGGATCAGGAGAAGCTATGGATAATATTGTGAAGAATAGGAATTCTAGAACAGTTAATTGTGCTTATAAGGAACCTGTACCAAGAGGCAGCCATTTGAAGAGAATAAGGGGACATTAAATTGTATAAAATTAGGAAAGTGTGTGCTGGAGTTGTATTCTTTTACCAATCGTATTCAATCTGAGAAGAAGGATTGTATGAAGAAGAACATGGCATAAGTAGTGAAGAAAGACTTATTAACAATCTGAGATATGCAGATGATAAGACCTTGCTTTTTAAAAGTGCAAAGAACTTAAAATGGTTGCTGATGAAGAACAAAGTCTACAGCCTTCAGTGTGGGTTTCACCTCAATGCAAAGAAAAAAAAAAAATCCTCACAACTGAACTAATAAATAACATCATGATACATGGAGACAAGATTGAAGTTGTCAAAGTCTTCATTGTACTTGAATACACAATCAGCACTCATGGAATTAGCAGTCAAGAAATCAAATGACATTTTTTTTTTATTAGGCAAATCTGCTTTACAAGATGTCTTTAAAGTGTTCTATAGCATAGATGACAGTTTGAGCACTAAGGTGTGCCTGACCCAAGCCATGGTGTTTTCAATAGCCTCATATGCATATGAAAGTTGGACAAAAAGGAAGTATGTAGGATTGATGCATTTGAGTTATAGTGTTGGAGAAGAATATTGAAAGTACCATGGACTTCCAGAAAAATAAATCTGTGTTGGAGTACATCCAGGATGTTCCTTAGATTCAGGATGGCGAGATTTCATCTCTCATATTGCAGATATTTTATGAGGAGGGATTGATCCCTGGAGAAGGACATCATGTTTAGTAAAGTGGAAGGTCAGTGAAATAGGAAGACCCCCCCTCCCAATGAAATGGATAGGCACAGTGGCTATAGCAGTGCGCTCAAGCTTAACAATTGTGAGGATGGTCCAGGACCAGGCATTGTTTTGTTTTGTTGTATTTGGGGTTGCTATGAGTTGGAAATGACTTGTCAGCACTTAATCACCACCACAACAGCAACAACAGCAGTGTTGCTCAATCACAAACACAGTTTATTTCCAAAAAATTAATAAACTTATACAGATACACTGTAATTAAGGAATAATTGTCCCCAAGGAGTCCTCATGTGGTGCTGTGGACTAATGCGCTGGATGGCAAAGTCAGTTTGAATCACAAGGTCGGCAGTTCAAGCTCACCAGCAACTCCTTGGAAACTCTATACAGGGTCGCCATGGGTTAGGACCGACTCAACAGCACGTAACAACAATAAGCCCCTTCCAGCTAGCCCCTTGTTGTTGTTGTCAGGTGCCATCGAGTCGGAACCGACTCATAGCGACCCCATGCACAACAGAACGAAACAATGCTCGATCCTGGGCCAACCTCACCACCGCTGTCACCCCTGAGTCCATCAATGATGCCACCTGGCCGATCCATCTCGTTGGGGGTCTTCCTCTTTTTCTCTGACCCTCCACCCTACCCAGCATGGCATCCTTCTCCAATGATTGTTTCCTCCGGACTACATGTCCAAAGTAGGAGAGACAAAGCTTAGCCATCCTGGCCTCCAAGGAGCACTCTGGCTGCACTTCTTCCAAAACAGATCTATTGGTTCTTTTGGCAGTCCATGGCACCCTCAGTATTCTCCTCCAACACCACAACTCAAAGGCATCAATTCTTCTACGATCCTCCTTATTCACTGTCCAGCTTTCACATCCATATGAGGCTATTGAAAACACAATGGCCTGGGTCAGGCGCACCCTAGTCCTCAAGCTGACATCTCTGCTCTTCAACACATTAAAAAGTTCCTGTGCAGCAGATTTGCCCAGTGCAATACGTCGTCTGATCTCTTGACTGCTACTTCCGCCAGTGTTGATAGTTGATCCAAGAAGAATGAAGTCCTTGACAACTTCAATCTTTTCTCCATTGATAAGAATGTTGTTTATTGGTCCAGTGGTGAGGATTTTTGTTTTCTTGACATTGAGATGTAATCCATATGGAAGGCTGTGCTCTTTAATCTTCATAAGTAAATGTTTCAAGTCCTCTTCACTTTCAGTGATCAAGGTTGTATCATCTGCATATCGCAGGTTGTTAATGAGTCTTCCTCCAGCTAGCCCCTAGTAACTTAATTTTTTGGTCTCTGTGAATTAGTCACTTCTAGATTAAAACTGTCTGTTGCCATTGAGTTCCAACTCATAGCAAACCTAAAGGACTATGTGGAACTGCTGGCATTAGATGGATCTTGGCTGAAAGCAGAGAATATCAGATAGCTGCTTACTTGTGCTTTATTTACTATGCAAAGGCTCTAGATTGTGTGGACCATGCCAAACTATGAATAAGAGTAGGAAGAATGGGTACTCCAGAACACTTCATAGTGCTCATGAGGAACTTGTACATAGACCAAATGGAGGGTCAGCAAAAAAGAGAAAGACTCCCAAGGAGATGGACTGACACAGTAACAGCAGCAATGGGCTCAAATATAATAGCACAATAACAATTATGAAGATTGTGCAAGACCTGGCAGGGTTTTGTTCTGTTGTGCATAAGGTCACTATGATTCAGAACCAACTTGTTGGCACCTAACAACAACAACAAAGATCTGTCCCATATGGTTTCCAAGGCTGTAAATATTATGGAAGTTGACTGCCACATCTTTCTCTCAAGGAGTCGCTGATGGGTTTGAAAGTCCACCTTTTGGTTAGCAGGCAAGATCTTTATCCATTACACAATAAGGGTCCTTTCAATTGTAGAAATTTCATATAAATGGAATCATACAATATTCATCCTTTCATGTTTGGCTAGTTTCACTTAGCATAATACTTTCAAAATTTATCTATGTTGTGGCATGTATCTGATATGTATTTCTTATTAAATTACATAATATCCTTTTGTATGTATGTAGCACATTTTGTTATCTATTACTCAGTTGTTGGACAGTTGAGTTGTTTTCATTATTTGGTTATTGTGAATAATGCTACAATGAACGATGGTGTATAAGTACCAGTTTGCATTTCTGATTTCAATTTTTTTTAGTATATACCTAGGAATGGAAGTGCTGTATCATATGAAAATCCCATGTTTAACTTTTGAGGAATTGCTGAATTCTTTCCACAGCAGCTGAAGCATTTTACATTCCCATAACAAGGTCCCAATATCTCAACATCCACTCCAAAACATATTTTTGTGGTTTTCTTTCTTCAGTTTTGTTTTGTTTTTTAATGATGTCCTTCCTAGTAAATGTGAATTGGTTTCTCATTATGAATTTTATTTGACTATGGCTGCAGGATTAGCACTGGACTGAGAGCTTGGTTTGACCTGAAAGAACAGTGGTTAGAACTCACCAGCTGCTCCTCGGAAATCCTATAGAGGGTCACAATAAGTTGGAATCAACTTGACCGCACTTAATAAAAACAAGGCCTAATAATATTGGATATATTTTCATATGTTTATTCTCCATTTTTTCTATCTTATTTGGAGAAATGTCTAAGTTCTTAGCTCATTTTTTAATTGGATTGTTTGTTTTTTTATTGTTGAGGTGCAGGAGTTGTTTATAAACTTTTGATACTAAGTCAATTTTAGATATACGCGGATGAGTAAAAAATTCTCCACACTCTGGCTGTAGAAACTATTTTAATCAAATTTTAGAAAATAAAAATATACAATTTCTTGACATAATCTTGCTTTTAAATATACTGTATCTATCAGTCAACAAGTTTTCATATTCCCTTACTAAAAAAAAAAAAAAAAAAAAATGTTTTAGGCTGAGTTGTAAGCCATGAGTGCACCACTGTCTTCACATCATCAGCGGTGACTCTTCATCCTTGAAGGACTGCTTCCATGGGACCAAACAGTGAAAGTCCAATGCAGCAAGATCAGGACTATAGGGAGGATTGTTTGACACCTCAAAAAAGTTTTTGCACAGTGTCAACTGTGTGGGCAGAGCTGTGTGGACAAGCATTGTCATGCAAGATCACAATGCCCTTGAATAGCAGTCTCTGAGTTTAATCTGAAGTTTAGAATTCAGCGCTTCAGTGAGCATTTCATTGTAACTATTACTGTTGATTGTTGAGCCTTTTTCCTTATAATATTCCAGTGCAGGCCCTTGAGAATCCCAGGAAACTGTTTAAGCTTCAATTTTTCAAACTGATTGTTGATTTTTGAACTTTTCCTTGGTCAGCGATTGAAGATGTTTCCATTCCATACTCTGTAGTCACCAGTAATGAGTTTTTTGTTGTTTTTTTAAAGAAACGTTTACCTTTCTTTAAGTATCAGTCCAAATTTTGTTTGCAGATGCCCAAACTCTTCTTTTTATGCTCTTCTGTGAGTTGTTTCTGTACCTATCTTATTCAAACTTTTTGCAACCCAAGTCTGCCATGGATTATTTCACAGGCAGAGCCAGGACTAATCTACAAGTAATTTGCCACATAATCTACTGTCAGAATCATTTCATATGCATGCTCAATATTGTCATCAGCAGTGTATATTAATGGGTGTTTTAATATAACTGGAGTGAGGATTATTTTTGACTTACCCTCATATGATTTGCAAATACTTTCCCGCATTTGGCTTTTTTGTTTTTTGTTTTTTTTTTCACTCTTTTTTTAGTGCCCTTTGTTACATATAATTTAAATTTTGCTGGAGTTCAATTTATCTGTCATTTTATTTTGTTGCTTGTACTTTTGGAATTATGCAAAAGAAATTGATGTCAAATCCCAAATCATGCAGATTTGCCTTTCTGTTATCTTCTAAGCATTTTTTAGTTTTAACTTGCAAATTTAGCTCCTTGATCCATTTTGGATTAATTTTTGTATATGGTGTGAGGCAGGGCCCCAACTTAATTTCTCTGTGTATGAAAATCCAGTTGTCCTTGCATCATTTGTTAAAGATTGAATGGTCTTGTCATCTTTATAGAAAATCATCTGGCATGGACATGAGAGTTTATTTATGGACTCATAATTCTTTTCTGGGAGTCCTGGTGTGGCGCTGTGGGCTAATGTGTCATACTGCAAAGTTGTTTGAACTTCAAGTTGGTGGTTGAGGCTCCTTGGAAACCCTATACAGGGTCCTCACTATGGGTCAGAATCGACTCGATGGCACTTAACAACAACAACAATTCTTTTCTATTTGTCTTAGTGTGGTGCTGTGGTATTAAACTCTGAACCACAAGGTTGGTTTGAACCAAAAAGTCAGCAGTTCAAACTCACTAGAGGCTCTTTGGAAACCCTAAACAGGGTTACCATATATCAGAACTAACACCCCAGCACTTAACAACAACAGCAACAATATGTCTACAATTACCACATTTTTTGTTAACTGTAGCTCTTTAGTAAGTTTTTGAATGAGGAAATATGAGATCTCCAAAGGTGTTTGTCTTCCTCAAGATTGTGCTGGCTATTTTAGGTCTTTTAAAATTCCATATAAATCTTAGGATGCATTTACTCATTTTGCAAAAAAAAAAATGTCATTGTGATTTGATTGGAATTGAATTGCATTTGTATATTGCTTTGGACAGCATTTTTACCACAATGACATTAAGTATTCCAATACATTAACATGGATCTTTAAATTATTTTTTAAGTATTGTTTTATTATTTAAGTACTGTTTTACAATTTTCAGTGTATAAGTTTTTACCTGCTATGAAATTTATTGCCAAATATTTTATTATTTTTGATACTATTTAAATGGAATGATTTTTTTTTAAGATTCTTAATTGCTAATATACAGAAATACCCCTGATTTTTGAGTATTGTTTTTTTTTATTCTGTAATTATGCGGAATTATTAGTTTACTTTTTTTTTAAGCTTTTATTGTGACTTCAATGATAGTTTACATTGGAAAACTCAGATTTACACTCAACCTATCATATTTTGTTTCATAGCAATGATTACAATCACCTCCACACACCACTATTTAACAGTATTTCCTTCTATTCCCTGTTATTTATTATTTTTATGTATGCAAAAACACTCAGGAATATATAATCATTGAAACAGCCAAAAAGTACATTTGATAAACCTGCCTCTTGGCCACTGGCAAGCAGCCATTTTCTTTCCATGAGTCACTGCCTGATCCAGGGCCAACCTCACTACTGTTGCCATGCTTGAGTCCATTGTTGCTGCCACTAGGTCAATCCATCTCGTTGGGGGTCTTCCTCTTTTTCTCTGACATTCCACCTCACCAAACATGTTATCCTTCGCTATGGAAAAACAGTGGACCGGGAGCTACAGGTTCACAATTCAAGTCCACCAGCTGCTCTGTGGGAGAAAAATGAGGCTTTCTGGTTCTGTAGAGATTTATGGCCTCAGAAACCTGATACAGAGTCACTATGAGTTGGAACAGACTTGACTGCATGAACAGAAAGGCAAAGTATTATGGAAATCAGAATATCTGCAGTCTCAAAGTATCACCCTATGAGACACTAAGTCATAAAAGTTAAGAACATTGAACTCAAAATATGACAGAATTAAAGGAAACGTATGAAAACTCAACACTCTTAAATGCAACACAACATCAATGTAATAAAGTATGCACAATATAATATCAATGAAATCATTACAAAAAAGAAAATCACATTTGCTCAAGGATACTTCCCGAGTCTTTACTATAGTAACCAAAGATTTCAAGAGAGGTAAAATTAATCATGGAATAAGAATATAACAAACATTGATTGAGGATATATCCCTGCAGTTACAATCAAGCTGTCGTGTTTCTGTGAGAACTTTGCTCACATTAATCACAATATTTTCAATTTTACTCACTTCACAGTAGCAGTATGGAAGAAACATCTAAAATTATACATAAAGAAGTCTTTTATCTATGAATCCTTTTATGTACAGTGAGGTGTGAGGCCTGAATAAAGGGTTTCCCACACTCCTACATTCATAGGGCCTCTCTACATTATGTAATTGCTTGTGTGTATTGTATTATTAGGGAAATCTGAAGGCTTTCCCATACTCCTTACATTCATATGGTTTCTCTCCACAGTGTACTCTTTATGTGAAAGGAGGTTTAAGCCATGATTTAACACTTTCCTACATGATTAGCTTTTCTGCTCCCGTAAAGATTTCCAGCCTTGGAAACCCTGCACAGGGTCACTATAAGTCGGAACCAACTTCACAGCACATCACCACCATCACATACGGTCTTTCTCCGCTGTGGATATTTCTATGTGATCTCAAACTTGAGAAATGAGTAAACCGTTCCCCTGATTCCTTATATTCATAGGGACTCATCACTGTGGATTCTTCTATGTACAGTTAAGGACTGAGGCTCTTGTAAAGATTTTCCCACACTGTGTACATTCTTAAGGTCTCTCTCCACTATGAATTCGTTTATGTATAGTGAGATTAGCAGAACAAATAAAGGTTTTTCCACATTCTTTACACTCATAGGGCTTCGCTCCACTGTGGATTCTTCTATGTCTTGTGAGGCTTGAGGCTCGGAAAAATGCTTTTTCCACATTCATTACACTCATAGGGCCTCTCTCCACTGTGGATTCTTCTATGTCTTGTGAGGCTTGAGGCTGGGAGAAAGGCTTTCCCACATTGCTTACACTCATAGGGCTTCTCTCCACTGTGGATTCTTCTATGTGTGGTGAGGCTTGAGGCTCAGATAAAGGCTTTCCCACACTCCTTACATTCATAGGGCCCTCCCCACTGTGGATTCTTCTATGTGTTCTGAGGCTTGAGGCTCGAAGAAAGGCTTTCTCACATTCCTTACATTTAGAGGGCCTCTCTCCACTATGAATTTCCATATGCACAATGAGGGCTGTGGAAGAAATAAAGGCTTTTCCACATTCTTTACACTCATAGAACCTCTCTCCACTATGGGTTCTTCTATATGCAGTCAGGTCTGAGGAATCTCTAAAAGTTTTCTCACACTCTACATTCATAAGGCATCTCTCCACTGTGAGTGCTTACATGTTGAGTGAGGGAGGAAGCTTCAGGAATTGCTTTCTTATATTCAGAAAGCTTCTCTCTCTTATGAGAGTTATTGTTTAAAACAAGAGATGAAGGACGAGTATCCATTCTAAAACATTCTTTACATACGAATTGATGAACTTCCAAAGTGTCCTAACGGGTGAGAAACTACAGAAAATTTCCATCCACTTGCAGAATTCATATCCTTCAATACTGGTGATTGCTGAGACAGAATTCTTCAGGGTCGACAAAGGAAGCCTTTCCCACATATCTTACATTTATGGGTATTTTTCCCATGATGACTTTTCACAGAAGCGGTCAGGTGAGAAGGACACCTGCATTCTTCCCCACAGTCCGTACACTCCAGGAAGGCTCCTCCATGCTCACAACATTCAAAAGGATCTACTTCTGTGGGATCTACTTGATGCATAGAAAGACCAGGAATCGGGCTGGAGATTTCCCCACATTGGTTGCCTTCAGAACGTTCACACAGGTTCTCGATTGCACCAGTTCTATAACTGGAGTAGAAGCAAGCCCAATCTAGTTTACTTTTGCTAACAAGTTTTTTGTGAATTCTTTAGGATTTTCAAGAATTAAGTTCATGCTATCTGTGAATAGATATGGAACCTTGGTGTGGTGCTGTAGGATAAGCACTGGGCTGCTAACTGCAAGGTCAACGGTCCAAACCTATTAGCTCAGGGTTGCTTTGAGACAGAACCAACTAGACAGAAGTTAACAATGATATAGTGAATATAGTTTGTTTGTTTATTTTTTTAAATGTGTACTCCTTATTGTTTTTTTCTTACCTAATTGATTTGGCCTCTACCTCCAGTTTAAAGAAAAATAGTCAAAGCTGGCATCCTTTTCTTCTTCTTGACCTTTAGGGAAATTTTTTTGAGTTTTTTTTTTGCCATTGAATATTATGTTAGTGGAGGTTTTCATGTGTGGCCTTTATCCTGCTGATAAAATTCCTTTCTATTCCACTCCTAGTTTACTGTTTCTTTTTATTATTATGAAGGGGTCATTGTTATGTCTGAATCCTTCTGCCCCAGCATATGTAGCTTTTAATTGTATATTTCTTTGTTGATATGCCTATATCCTTTTGAAAGACTGTGTTTCTTCAACGTGGTTTTCCCAGTATTTAACACAATGTCTGATTCTCAGTGAATGTTTTTGTATGCATGTATGCAAGTCCGTAAGTATGAAAAATACAAAAAATATGCAAATTAATGAAAAACAAGTGAATAAATTGTTGAGACAACAAAATGCATGATGTTTGGCAACATCCCTCATTGCTGCCTTACCTTTAATATTTTTAATATTTTCTGAATCCAACTTTACTTTAGAATACAAACTTGTAATTTCACTTAGTGCTATCTAGAACTATAGAATATTAAAATTGTAAAGAGCTTTAGTAGTTTTATTCTAGTTAACACAACAAATAACCATGAAATAGCAGTAGTTTAACATAAGAAAAGTTTACTTCTTGCCCACACAAAGTGTAATTGGATGCTCAGTTGACATCCTATACAGTTCATTTTCCCTCTATCATCAGAGTTTTCCTGCTGGATCTTCTGTGTTTATTAAAGTGAGAGATGGGGGGAGTGGGAGGTTTCATGGATATTTATGTGATGCCAGGTCAGAATGTAGTGTATGTTACTTAAAATTGCATTTATTTGTCCAGAATTTTGCCATGTGGCCAACCTGATTTCAAGGGATGGTGCAAAATGTGGAGGAACAGAGGGATGTAGTTGAATATTGGCTGTCCATTAGTTCTACCTAATTTCGAAATTGTTCCAGGACCATCCATAAAAGAGGATTGTCTGAAAGAAGAGAATTCTATGAAAATGGACAACTCACTATCTCTACTCTTGAGCTTATTCAGAAGCCATATCACATTGCTAACTTTTATTGTAAAATCCTAGTTAATAGAAAACTCTTCTTTATGTTGAACCATAATCTCCCTCTTGTAACAAAGCAGAATAAACCTATTATTTAAATTCAGTATTGTTGTTGTTGTTGAGTGCTATCAAGTCAGTTCCGATCCATAGTGACCATGTATAGGGTTTCCAAAAAGTGAGCTTGAACTGCTGACCTTGCGATTCAAAATGACTTTGTAATTCAGCACATTAACCTACCTACTTTTTCCCCATGTTTTATTGTGAATTCTATGATAGTTTACATGAGAGGACTTTAGTTTTACATTCATTCCACCATATATCGTTTCATTGCCATGGTTCCAATCCCCTCCATGCATCATCAACCAACCAAAGGGTATACCCTATAAACCCACCCCCTACACTCCCCTCACCCCACCATTCTTCAGCACACAGTCCCTCTCCCTCTCTGGATCCAAAGTCCCCAGCCACTTCATCACTCCACATCATCTTCTCTGCCTCTATCTCGGGCCTCGCTGCTTCTCTGTGTAGGGTCCCGCTCTCGGCTCTTCTTTGTTGATGGTCCTAGAGACCTCTGCTCCTAGACTGGAGAGTTAATCACTCCCTTCCTTGCTACGAAAGGTCTACCTTCACAATCAGTCCTGATAACAATCATTCACTATTGTATCACAAGTGACCCTTCTGTATTTCATTTCATCAGCTCCTTCTAGACAGATTGGATAGTACTCACTGGAGATTCTGCCTTGCTCCATGCCCCCTAGCTCTAGGTTCCCTCTTGAAAGCTTGTAAGCCAGTCACTTGTTGCCTTTGTAGTCCCCCACCCCCCAATTTGGTTATTGCCCATCTCTGTCTACTCTGTGTGTGGAGGGGGTGGGAGTGTTTCTTGCTGTAAGGATTTGTTCCCTCTTTTGAGTTACTGCATCCATAGGTGTAGGTCAAGTTCATCAAATTGTATCAGATCACTCTTTTTTTTCTCTCTCTCTCTCTCTTCTTTCTTCTCCTGGTTGAGTTCTGATCATCCATTCATTGGGGGCCAGGTCACGTGGGTACCATCTGCAAGTGTGGGTGTTCTTGTGCATATACCCTCTCTTCCTATCAGCTGGTAGCTTCACTCTCCACTCTAGTCCTCAGTGGCCACGCCACTGACTCTGGACCCAGGAGTCCCCAGGTCTCCCAACACTGCTGGCCAACCAGTAACCTACCTATTTTTAAAATTCAATATATACCTTCAAATTTTGAATAAACTAGCAGGTTTCCCCTATATTATCTTACCTTCCTTGGCACAAATAATTCTAATTTTAATAGTTTCCTTCTTAGAAACTTGGCACTACTATGGCTACAGTCTTCTGTATATACTCTAATGAATAGTGTCAATGTAATTTTTAAATATGAAACCATTCTACAGATGTGGCCTAGCTCATGTAGAGAACATGATACTGACCTCTTGTAAGATGAGATCATCTGTATGAAAACACTTTTCCCAGTGTAAAGCAGTACATAGTCATGGAAGGTATCATTATTGTTATAAATGTAGCTTGATATTGTGTGAGCTTATTCAGCAGCCACATCACAATGTTGGCTTGTATTTTAAACTTGTGGTTAGCTAAACCCCAAAACTTTTTCACAGGAATTGCTACATGAAAGAGCCCATAATCATTTGTTCCATGGTCAGTGATAAATATACCATTCTTTTTTTTTTTTTTTTTTTGAGAAGATGCTCTTAATGGTGTCTAGATTTCCAGGACTAACTACCAGTTTAAATTTTTTGAGAAGTTGTAGATCCTATCAACCCACACAAACCACTTTGACCAAATTAGTTTTTTTAAGAGTATAAATGAATTTTGGCTTGAGTGCTCACTCTTTCTCTCTCTCCCTTAACTAAAGACAAAAAAATATCTGATTTAAAATTTCTTTTATATACTTATGACTTATGGAGATGATTTTAAACTTTTCATTTCTTCTTCAATGGCTAAAGGTTTTGTTTTCATTAACTGATCTCTGTGGTCAAGAAGTACATATTTTCTTGGACATTTGGAACAGTATAAGTGATATAAATTATATAGAAGCATAGAAACCATAAATAATAGTAGCCTTGAGATTGCATAATTAGTATAGTTAAAGAGGAAATATGGGAAAATATACCTTTTCCATCATATACTTTTGCGTCTCTAGGAACGTTCTGGATCATTTACTTCCCAAACCCATAAATCTGAACCATCTCTTAAAACTGGGATTATCAGCCCATAATAAAAGGATCAGAATTTTTGTGAATACAGTTATTTTAATTGCCTTTTTATTTGTGCTTGTCCATAGGGAATGGTGGTGGTGTTTTCAAATATCAAGCTTTAGGGAAAGTTGTCAATGAATTAATTGGACTATTTTAATCAGTGAAAGGCAAATAAATTATAAAATGTTGGAAGTATATTAACTTGCCTTGTTGTTGTTTTTAAGTGCCATTGAGTCAGTTCTGACTGATAGCAACCCTGTACAGGTTCCAAGGAGTGGCTGGTAAGTTTGAACTGCCGACCTAGTGGTTCAAACCAAATTGTTTTTGTGGTTAAGTGTCATCAAGTCAGTTCTGACCCATAGTGATCCTGTATAGGGTTTCCGAATTAGGAGACCACAATTTCCAGTTTTCTAAATAAAACAAAAAAGAAAGAGATCAGTCTTCTTACTGGATACACAAATGGATACAATAGTTTTTACTTGGCTTATAAACCTCACAACAACTCTGAATATTTATCACAGGATAAAAGTAGTGGGTGTATCCTGTATAGGTGGGCTGCTTGCATTTTACTATGATATACCTTCCCATACCCTTGAAACACTGGCTTATATTACTATCCATATGGCAGTGAACATCTGTATGAGAGCTAAAATCTTCAGGACCAAAGGGAGACATTTGTTGTAGTAAAATTGGAGCATCTAGAATTCTGGACACAAAGTCACTCTGAGTTGATACTGACCAGACCACACTTGATAACAACAATGGTGCAAGCAAACCACAAGGCAAGTCCAATTTCAAACAGAAGAAAAAATGATCCCAACTCTAGATAGAAAAAGGAACTCTGGTAGCATAGTGGTGTGAGTCGGGCTGCTAACCTCAAGGTCAGCAGTTTGAAAGTACCAGCCGTTCCGCAAGAGAAAGATGAGGCTTTCTGCTCCCGTAAAGATTTATAGCCTTGGAAAACCTATACCGGGTCACTTGAGTTGGAACCAACTCTACGGCACACTACCACCTAGATAAAAAAGGGAACAGAACATAATGGTGGATAGTCATCACTAGAAACAGTCTATCACAGTGGATTTGTCTGGCAAGGGAGTTGAATTATAAATCAGAGGATTAAAGGACAAATCAGAGGTAAGAAGACCATAAGCGAACATCTTGTCCAATCATGTCATTTATCACCGGAGGAAAACTCGAGCTCAGAGAGGAAAAGCGATGTATTTAAGGCTGTACAACTAGTTAACACATGGTATCCTGGGTATAGTTATCCCAAGTCTCCTGAATAGTAAGGCTAGGGCAATGAGTTTTATGCTATATTTCTGCTACCTTTTTGTATAGCCAAATGCAATCTCTTCTAGAGGTCTCAATCTTTCAATATTTTCAAACTACTATTCAAAGGAAGAGCCCTGGTGTGGTGCTGTGGGTTAATGTGCCAGAGTGCAAAGGCATTTGAACTTCAAGGTCAGCGGTTCAAGCTCACCAGCTGCTCCTTGGAAAACCTATACAGGGTCGCTGTGGGTCAGAACCAACTCGACGGCATTTACCAACAACAATTCAAAGGAAATACAGGTAATTTCCAGGTAACCTTGTAGGGTTCTTGTACCTATGAAGAATAAGTAAATGGAGGATCTTTTTAGGAAGCCAAGGGGGAAAAAAAAATGAGCCCTAGATAGGTTTTATTTTTTGTGCCTGTTTCCCAAATGGATTCATGCTGTACCATTTAATGCTGTTTATGCTCTGTGTGTCAAGAAAATGAATTATTTGAATTTGAATACCTCATATGTTCTGTAAATTACAAATAGTAACATTTGGCTCTACTATTTTGACCTTTTCAACAACGTATAATTTTTAGGTTATGCCATTGCACATCTTCTCTTGTTTACAGCCTTAGTGAACTGTGCCAAAGAGGTAGAATGACCATCAAATCAAAATATACAATACCAAGAAGGTCAAAATAATGTATCATGAGACTACTTTTCAACACAGGAATTAAAAATCAGGATAAATATGTCTCTTCACCCCCATCCCCATACACACACAACTGGAAAATCCAATTTAAAGACTGCACTTGATGATGATATTGACAGCAGAAGTGAATAATATAATTATTAAACTTTTTCTAATTTTTAAATTCCATTTTGGAATGAAATCTTAGCATGTACAGGCAAGCTCTATATCCATTTCACAAATGGGTTTTATAATCTTAGGGATTTCTAATTATCTCCATTTAAAAAATTATAATTATAAATTTAATTTTAAAGTTAATATTGAAAAACATTTAGTATATACTTAGGAGAGGGACAAGGCTGAAATCAAAATAATGGTATGAAATTTGCAAAATCATTATCTATTTTAGTAGCATTCCCATTTATTGTTATAACCATTTCTACAAAGACAATTTAAAGCAGAAGCTCAACATAAATACATATTAAGGGAAGAAGCTTTTTGTGGAGGCCAGAGATCCATAATTAGGTCTCTACACCTAGCTACTGCCATAAATCTCCTAAGGTCTTGTATAGTAACTTGAATGCATGTGTTTTACCTATGTCCAACACTGGGAACTCTGGCCATTGATCAAGCACCAGCCTACAGATTCACTCTCACAGCTATAGAAGAAAGAATTGACTAATAACTACTAGCTAAGTACTGACCAGTAATTAGCAAATTACCTTCATTAAAACAAAGAAAACTACTCGAAGAGTCTGGAAACAAGGGATAAAATACCAACGGTGATACAGATTCTGGACATTGCCAGGCAAGTATGTTTTTTACCACTGTAACTCAACTTTTTCTTTCGGCCCCATAAAATAGGTATTCAATAATTTATTCAACAGATATTCATTGACCACTCACTATGCATCAGTTACAGATAATTATTAGGTAAACATATAAATACATTAGATACAAAGTCTGACAAGTTCTATTATGGAAAAAAAAAACCACGTGATGTGATAGAAAACCAACTTCTGACTTCATAATGGGTGATCAGAGAAGATGTCACTGAAGAGATGAAATTCATGCTGAGAATTGAATCAGCCATAGAAATAGTTTGGGGAAGTTATGACCCAAGCCCAGCCAACATAAAGATTAGGGTATATGGACTATGCTGTTAAGTGCTGTTGAATCTACTCATAGTGACTCTGTATAGCGTCTCTGAGTACAGTCTGGTGTGTTTGAATTACCAGCCTTGCAGTTCAAACCGACCTTGTAGTCCAGAGCATTATCTTGCAGTGCCAAAATAGGATTATGGGCTGTGATAATGACTATGGGCATGGACTAGGTAGAAGTTCTGGTCATGAACTAAGGAGAAGTTAATTGGCTTTTATAACAACTGGACCCATGTTGTTGTTGTTAAGTGCCGTCGAGTCGGTTCCGACCCATAGCGACCCTGTACAGGGTTTCCGAGGGTGTAAATCTTTATGGGAGTACAAAGCCTCATCTTTCTCCTGCAGAGCGGCTGGTAGTTTTGAACCGCTGACCTTAAGGTTTGCAGCCCGATTCGTAACCACTTGGCTACCAGAGCTCCTTAAACTTGGTCATATTAGTAGCCTTTGGAGTCCTGTTGTAGCGCTGTAGGATAAGCACTCAACCGTAAGCTCAGTTTGAGCCATAAAGTCAGTAGTTTAAATTCACCAGCCACTCATTGAAAACCCTATACAGGGTTGCTATGAGTCAGAAGCAACTAGACTGCACTTAACAACAACTAACAGGAAAACAAACATGCATTAACATGTTTAATAAAAAATGACTCATGTTTAATTTTACAAAGTAAGAGCTATGAGTACAGGCTTACCTCCTTTTATTGTGGTTTACTTTTTTGCACTTTATAGATACTAGTTGTTTTTTTTTTTTTTTTTTTTTTGTATGTTTGTTTGTTTGTTTTACAAATTGAACGTTTGTGGCAACCCTTTGGCAGGCAAGTCTGTTGCCATAATTTTCCCTACAGCATGTGCTCACTTATGTTTCTCTGTGTAACATTTTGGTAATTCTCTCAATATTTCAAACATTGCTATAATGCTATTGCATACGTAATAGACTACAGTATAGTATAACTATAACTCTTATATACACCAGGAAACCAGAACATTCACATGACCCATATAATCGCAATATTCGCTTTATTGTGGTTTAGAAACAAGCTGGCAGTATCTCTGATGTATGCCTTTATGGTTTTATGTATGCATCCTAGGCTCTTCCCTCTGGCATTGAGCCAGTAACCAATAAGAAAACACCTCAAAGATGGAAGATTAGTGACTAGACATACTTGGTAGACACAGAACAGGCAAAGTGGCCTGTTCTCTGGTTGATCTTGTTTATCCCAGGTTTCCAAAAACAGCTAGAACTTTAGAGTAATGTTTTCCTCTAGTCCAGCAAGATACACTTGGAAACAAAAGTTTTATAACCAGTTAAATTTGTAAAAGGCCCCATATTATCTCCCCCATCTTACAGATTTAAAGTGAATCCTTATCCATCAAAGTTTCTGATACCATTAACTAAAGAAACCTGATATATTTTACCTACCTCATCATTTAGTAAATATATTATACCATGGACTATTTTGTATGTGTGTGTGTTAGTGTGTTTGTGGTTATATATCAATGTGTGCATGTGTGTTATGACCACCAACATCTCAGTGAGCACTTCATAGGAATATTATGTGAGTGTTAGTAACTTGTATGAAAACCCAATAGATTGTGCTTTTGGTAGCACCAAACTTTACTGCATGTGTTGTTGTTGTTGTTATCAGGTGCCATGGAGTTGGAACTGACTCATAGTGACCCTATGCACAGCAGAATGAAACAATGTCTGATCCTGGTCCAACCTCACTACCGCTGCCACACTTGATGCCATCAATGATGCCACCTGGCGGATCCATCTCATTGGGGGCCTTCCTCTTTTTCTCTGACCCTCCATCTTACCCAGCATGACATCCTTCTCCAGCGACTGTTCCCTCCTGACAACATGCCCAAAGTATGAGAGATGAAGTTTAGCCATCTTGGCCTCCAAGGAGCACTCTGGCTGCACTTCTTCCAAAACAGATCTATTGGTTCTTTTGGCAGTCCATGGCACTTTTAGTATTTTCCTTCAACACCACAATTCAAAGGCATCAATTCCTCTACGATCTTCCTTATTCACTCTCCAGCTTTCATATCCATATGAGGTTACTGAAAATACCATGGCTTGGGTCAGGCGCACCTTAGTCCTCAAGGTGACATCTTTGCTCTTCAACACTTTAAAAAGTTCCTGTGCAGCAGATTTTCCTAATGCAACACATCATGTAGTAGATATTGCAGGCTGTTATTACATGTAGTAGATACAATAATGCTCCTCCCCCAAAGATTTTCATGTCTTAATGCCTAGATCCCTTGAATATGTAACCTTACATGACAAAGGGGAATTAAGATTGCAGAAGGCATTATCCTGTATTATCTTGTGGGCCCAGTATAATTACAAGTGTCCTTAAAAGGGAAAGAGGGAGGTAGAAGTCTAGGTCATAGTGATGTGCTGTGAGGGCAAAAACTGCCGTTGTTGGCTTTGAAGATATAGGAAAGGTCACTTGACAAGGAATGTGACAGCCAATGGAATCTAGATAAGACATTAATAAATTTATAAAATAATAAATTTGGATTATTGCCAACTACAAAATTTCAGGTAATTTGTTAACAGCAGCAATAGATAACTAATAGACTTCATCTTGTATGAAAACTACACTATAGCAGAAGTGTCACTGACACTATATAAAGAGCTCACTTAGTAGCGAACATTGATGGTATAACAGAAAGAATGCACTTTCCTCAATTACAATGACTATTTGGATCACTTACACTTATTTAGAAAACTGGATGCAAATCAAGATCTCATTGAACTTTATATTGTTGTTAGGAGCCTTGGTGTCTGTACCAAATCAGAATAACCTTATGCGCAATGGAACAAAACACTTCCTGGTCCTGCACCAACCTGACAATCACTGCTACTACTGAGCCCATTTCTGCTCCACTGTACCAGTCCATCTCGTTGGGAATCATCCTCTTTTTCACTGACTCTCCATTTTACCTAGCATGATGTCCTTCTCCAGGGACTGGACCCGCCTGATAATATATTTGAAGTATGAGAGACAAAGTCTCCCCATCCTGAATTCTAAGGAGCATTCTGGTTGTACTTCCCACATAGATTTTTTTTTTTTTCATCCAGCAGTCCATATACTTTAAATATTCTCCTGCAACACCATACCTCAAACTCAACAATTCTTCTAAGATTTTCCTTATTCACTGTCCAACTTTCACATGCATATGATGCTATTGAAAATACCTTGGCTTGGGTCAGGGGCACCTTAGTCCTCAAACTGATATCATTGCTCTTGAATAGTTTAAAACGGCCATATACAGCAAATTTGCCTAATGCAATAAGTCATTTGATTTATTCACTGCTGCTTCCATGAGTGTTAATAGTTGATGTGAGCAAAATGAAGTCTTTGACAACTTCATTTTTTTCCTCCAATAATATGGATATTATATATTCATCCAGTGGTGAGGATTTTGGTTTTCTTTACATTGAGGTGCAACTCATACCAAAGTCTCTGGTCTTTGATCTTCATCAGTAAGTATTTTAAGTCCTCTTCGTTTTAAGCAAACAAAGTTGTGTCATCTGCATATAGCAGGTTGTTAATGAGTCTTCCTCCAATCCTAATGCCACGTTTTTCTTCATATAACGCAGCTTCTCGGATTATTTGCTAGGCATACAGATTGAATAAGTAGGTGAAAAATACAACCCTGACACATACTTTTCCTAATTTTTAACCATCCAGCATTCCTTTGTTCTATTGAAATAACTGCTTCATGGTCTATCTATAGGTTCCTCATGAGCACAATTAAGTGTTCTGGAATATTCATTTTCTATAATATTGTCTATAGCTTGTTACAATCCATACAATTATAAGCTTTTGTGTAGTCAATAAACAAAGGTAAACAACTTTCTCGTATTTTCTGCTTTCAACCAAGATCCATCTGATGTATCAGTGATCTCCTTAGTTCCACTTCCTAGTCTGAATCCAGCTTTAAAACCTCTGGGCATTCCGGATCAATGTATTGGTACAGCTGTTTTGAATTATCTTTAGCAAAATTTCACTTGCATGTGATATCAATGACACTGTCTGATGATCCCTGCATTCCGTTGAGACATCTCTCTTTGGAATGGGAACAGATACAGATCTTTTCCAATCAGTTAGACAGGTTAAATGTCTTCCAAATATCTTGGCATAGATTAGTGAGTGCTTCAGTTTGTTGAAATATTTAAATTTGTATTCCATCAATTCCCAGAGCCTTGTTCTTTGCCAATATCTTCAGTATACCTTGGAATTCTTTCTTCAGTACTTTTGCCTCTTGATCATATCCTACATCTTGATCATATCCTAACCATTTATTTTTGGTACATTTATTTTGGTGCTTTTGCGAATTCCTTCCATCTTCTTTTAATGCTTTCTGCTTCATTCAATATTTTGCCCATAGAATCCTTCAATCTAGCAAGTAAAAGCTTGGATTGTTTCTTTAGTTCTTTCAGCTTGAGAAATGCTGAGTGTGTTCTCTTTTGGTTTTCTAAATCAAGTTCTTTGCATATTACATTATAATATTTGACTTTGTCCTTTTTTTTTCTCAAGAGAATTTGCACTTTTCTTTAAGAATAGAAGATATTGTGATCCAGTTTAGATTCAAACATTTTGTTTTCCTCTGCTAGATATATGTTGGAACAACAACAACAAAAAAAAACAAAAAAAACAAAAAACATTGAATTCCTTATTTCCAGTAGATGGCATTGGACAAGTTGTTTCAACACCACATTTGATTTTTTTTTTAATGTTGTATTGTGAATTATGTGATAGTTTACATGGGAGAACATTAGTTTTACATTCATCCTATCGTATATTGTTTCATTGCCATGGTTTCAATCCCCTCCATGCATCGTCAACCAACCAAATGGTATATCCTACAAGCCTCACCCCCCCACCTCCACCCCCAGTCATAAGCACACAATCCTCTCCCTCTCTGGGTCTGAATTCCCCAGCTGCTCCATCTCTCCATGTCATCATCTCTGCCTCCAGCTCAGGCATCACTGCTTCTCTGGGTAGAGTCCCACTCTCCGCTCTTCTCCCGTCATGGTCCCAGGGACCTCTGCTCCTAGATTGCAAAGTTAATCACTCCCCTCCTTGCTACAAAACGTCTACCTTTACACTTCCAACACTCACAATCAATCATGATAACAATTATTCACTATTGTATCACAAGAGACCTATCTGCATTTCTTTTCACCAGCCCCGCCTAGACAGATTGGATACTACTCACTGGAGATTCTACCTTCCTCCACACCCTCTGGATCTAGGTTTACTTTTGAAAGCTTGTAAGCCACTCACTTCTTTGCCTTTGTAGCCTCCTCTCCCCCTGCCCCATTTTGGGTAGCCAATGTCCAAGTTGCCCATCCCTGGCTACTCTGTGTATGTAGGGGGTAGGTATGATCCTTGCTGTAAAAATTTGTTCCCTTTTTTTAGATACTGCATCCATAGGTGTAGGTCAAATTCATCAAGTTGTATCAGATTACTCTTTTTTAACTCTTCTTTCTTCTAGTTGAGCTCTGATCATCCAGGCATAGAAGCCAGGTCAAGTGGGTATTATCTACAAGTGTGGGTGTTCTTGTGCATATGCACTCACTTCTTATTGACTGAATGCTTCACTCTCCAGTCTAGTCCTCTGTGGCTATGCCAGTGACTCTGGGCCCAAGAGTCCCCAGGTCTTGCCACACTGCTGGCCAACCAGGTCTCCACCTAGGTTCACAGGAGTCTATTGAACGTTGCAGGGCTTAGCTCACAGCTTCATTGCTGTTTTTCCCTCACTTCCCCTTATCGGTGACGAATGTGGCCACCAATCAGAGTGTGTATTCCCATTGAGTCTTAATCTTGGAAGGGGGTTTACTCTGAGGGGACCCGACCACTTGCCTTGCTGTCTCCTGGGTGAGCAACTTACTTGTTCTTGTAGTAATCAGTCAGTCTGCCTATATTGTTTTGTATTTTTCCTATTGGTTTTTCTTTCAAGAAGTATCTTCTGTTCTTTTAGCCACTCCAGGCTAGTCTGCCCATCCTTTCAAGAGGAAATTTCCCACCTCTGAAGATTCTGGATGCAGTTCAGGATTCCACCTGTAGTCTAATGTAATGCAGAGGCTCCACAGGAAGCCTCCTTCACTTGGCACGTGGTAGCCCCATTTTAAGTATACCAATCAGTTATAGGCAGAAGAGGGACTTACAAGCTTTCTATGGTGATGTGTCTCTCCCCCTCAAGTGTCTATTTTATACTGTAATGCAAGGAAAACCAAGATTCAAAAGATAGCCAAGCACCTTAACATTATTTCCACCCCTTTCCCCATTCCAACCATGTCTCAATCCCTGTATCCTACAGCCCTGTTGTTCCAAGGTTGTGCATACATCGTTATTTACCTCTGTCCCACTTAGGCTATGCAAACCTGCCTAATTGTTCTCCCATCCATTTTTTTCCTTCCATTCCCCTCTCCCTTCTTGTATATTGCCCCACTCCCCGGCACACAAACTATCCTGAGTCTATTCCTTACCCTGTGCTCCATCTTGCCCTCCCTCCACTCACCCTACCTGCCACATCCTGGTAACCAGCAAACAATCCTCCCCTCCCTTTGTATGGGTTCTCTTTTTTTGTCTTTTACAGTAGTGGCCTATGCAGTATTCCTCCTTTTGTGACTGACTAATTTCACTCAACATAATCCCTAAGGTTTATCCATGTTATGCGGTGGCTTGCAGCTTTCTTGTTATTCTTCAGGGTAGCATAATATTCCATTGTGTGTATGTATCACAGTTTGTTTATCCATTCTTCAGTTGATGGGTACTTTGGCTGTCTCCATCTTTTGGCTATTGTAAATAGCGCAGCTATGAACATTGGTCTGCATATATCTCTACTCGTGTTGTGGCTCGTATTTCTTGTGGGTAAATATCAAGTAGAGAAATTGCTGGATCATAAAGTATTTCTATTTTCAATCTTCTGAGGAAGTGCCATATTGCTTTCCAGAGAGGTTGGACCATTTTGCAGTCCCACCAGCAATGCAGGAGTGTCCCAGTCTCAGCACATCCCCGCCAGCATTTATTGTCCTCTCTATTTTTGATCTTTGCTGTTATTGTTGGTGTGAGATGATATCTCATTGTTGTTTTGATTTGCATCTCTCTAATGGCTAGTGATCGTGAACATTTCTTCATATGTTTGTTGGCTGCCTGGATCTCCTCTTTGGTGGAGTGTCTGTTCATGTCCTGTAACCATTTTTTAATTGGGCTATTTGTCTTTTTCTGGTAGAGGTGTTGTAGTTTCTTATCTATTTTAGAAATAAGTCCCTTGTCTGATGTGTCATTGCAAAAGATTTTTTCCCATTCTGTGGGTTCCCTTTTTACTCTTCTAGTGAAGTCTTTTGATGCACATAAGTATTAAATTTTTAGTATGTCCCACTCATCTATTTTGACTACTTTTGTTTGTATAGTGTTCAGACTGTTTGGTAGTCTGTGTATTCCCTGAATTAGCACCCTCACATTTGTCCCTATTTTTTCATTGATGGCCTTCATAATTCTGGGATTCACATTTAAGTTTCTATCCATGTGAGGTGAAAGTCTTACTTCAATCTTTGCATATCACCTTCCAGTTCTGCCAATACCATCTGTTGAAGAGACTATCACCTCCCCATGAGATATATTTATGTTTTTTTTTAAATAAAAAATCAGTTGGCTGTATGTAGATGGGTTAATTTCTGGATTCTTGATTCTGTTCCATTGATCTATGTATCTTTCATTTTACCAGTACCAGGCTGTTTTGACCACTGTAGACATGTAGTATATTTTGACGTTGGGGTGTGAGAAGCCTCCAACTTTATTCGTCTTTTTACGCAGTGCTTTGCTTATCCTGGGTCTCTTTCCTTTCCATATTGTTTGGAATTGTTTTTTCCACCTCTTTGAAGAATGTTGTTTGAATCAGGATTGGGATTGCCTTATATGTGTAAATAGCTTTGGGCAGTATTGACATTTTCACAATGTTAGTCTTCCTATCCAGGAGGCTGGTGCAGTCTTCCATTTTTGTAAGTCTCTTTTGGTTTCTTGTAGTAGTGTTTTGTAGTTTTCTTTGTATAAGTCCTTTGTTTCTCTGGTTACATTTATTCCTAGATATTTCATCCTTTGGGTGGCTATTGTAAATGGTATTGCTTTCCTAATGTCCTTTTCAATGCTGTCATTTTTGGTATAGAGGAATCCAACTGATTTTTTATATGTTGATCTTACATCCTGCCACTTTGCTGAATCTTCCAGTGAGGTCTAGTAGCTTTTTTACTGAATCCTTGGGGGTTTTCTATGTATAGGATCATATCATCTGCAAATAGAGAGAGTTTTACTTCCTCTTTGCCAATTTGGATGCCTTTAATTTCCCTGTCTTGCCGTATAGCTCTTGCTAAGACTTCCAGCACAATATTGAATAGGAGTGGTGACAAAGGGCATCCTTGTCTGGTTTCTGTTTGCAGAGGGAAGGCTTTCAGTTTCTCTCTATTGACAGTAATGTAGACTGTTGATTTTGTATGTTGTTGTTGTTGTTATGTGTCGTGGGGTCGGTTCCGACTCATAGCGACCCTGTACAGGGTTTCCGAGGCTGTAATTCTTTACGGGAGCAGAACGCCTCATCTTTTTCCCGCGGAACAGCTGGTAGTTTTGAACTGCTGACCTTGAGGTTCGCAGCCCGATTCGTAACCACTACGCAACCAGAGCTTACATGCTATTAATTATGTTGAGGAATTTCCCATCAATTCCTACTTTGTTGAGTGTTTTTATGAGGAATGGATGTTGGATTTTGTCAAATGCCTTTTCTGCATCAATCGATATTATCATGTGGTTCTTTTCTTTTTTCTTATTTATGTGGTGAATAACATTGATCATTTTTCAAATGTTGAGCCATCCTTGCATCCCTGATATGAATCCCACTTGATCATGATATATTATCTTTTTGATGTGTTACTGGATTCTGTTGGCTTGGATTTTATTGAGAATTTTCATCTATGTTCATGAGAGATATTGGTCTATAATTTTCTTTCATATTGATGTCCTTCCCTGGTTTTGGTATGAGGGTTATGCTTGCTTCATGAAATGATTTAGGAAGTTTTCCATTCTCTTCTATCTTCTTGAATAATTTCAGTAGAATTGCTGACAGCTCTACCCTGTATGTTTGGTAGAACTCATCAGTGAAGCCATTTTGGCCTGGACTTTTTTTGGTTGGGAGTCTTTTGATGTTTTGATTAATTTCTTCTTTTTTTATGGGTCTGTTCAGGTTTTCTACTTCACTGTGTGTAAGTTTAGGTAGGTCGTGTTTATCTAAAAATGTATCCATCTCTTCTAAGTTTTCAAATTTGTTGGAGTACAACTCTTCATAGTATTCTGTTATTATCCTTTTGATTTCCTTTGGTTTCATTGTGACATTGCCCATGTTGTTTCTAATGTGTGTTATTTGTGTCTTCTCCCTCTTTTCTTCTGTTAAATTTGTTAGTGGTCTGTCAATTTTGTTAATACTTTCAAAGAACCAGCTTCTTGTCCTGTTGATTCTTTCTATAGTTTGTTTGTTTTCTATCTTAATTATGTCTGCTCTAATCTTTATTATTTCTTTTCTTTTAGTGACTGTAGGTTCCCTCTGTTGGTCTGTTTCTAATTGTTGTAAGTGCTGTGTTAATGTATTAATTTTGGTTCGTTCTTCTTTTTGGTTGTGTGCATTTATTGCAATAAATTGTCCTCTCAGCACTGCTTTTGTTGTGTCCCAAAGATTTTGGTATATTGTGTTTTTGTTCTCATTTGTTTCTAGGAACTTTGTGAATTCACGTTTAATTTCTTCTACTACCCAGTCGCTTTTCAGCAGAGTGTTATTCTGTTTCCATGTATTTGACTTTATTTCCTTGGTCTTCCTATTGTTGATTTCTAATTTGATTGCATTGTGGTCTGAGAAGGTGCTTTGTAGTATTTTGATATTTGTAAATCTATGAAGATTTTTGTGGCCTAAAACATGGTCTATTCTGGAGAATGTTCCATGTGCACTGGAAAAGAATGTGTATTGCATAGTTGTTGGGTTGAATGCTCTGTATACATCTATGAGGTCCAGTTGCCTGATTGTGTTGTTTAGTTCTTCTGTGTCTTTGTCAAGTTTCTTTCTGGTTGTTGTATCCATTTTCGAAAACAGTGTATTAAAATCACCCACTATTATTGTAGATTCATCTATTTCTTTATTCAAGTATATTAGAGTTTGCTTTATATATTCTGGAGCTCTTTCATTGGGAGCATAGGTATTTATTATGATTAGGTCACCTTGTTCAATTGTCCCTTTAATCGTGATATAATGTCCATCTTTATCTATTATGCTGATTTTTTCCTTAAAGTTTATTTTATCAGGGATTAGTACTGCCACTCCTATTTGTTTTTTATTGCAATTAGCTTGGTGTATTTTTTCCCCCATCTTTTGTCTTTTTAACTGTTTTTGTGTGTGAGATGTGTCTCCTGCAGACAGCATATTGAAGGATCTTGTTTTCTTATCCATTCTGCCACTCTCCGTCTCTTAACAGGTGCATTTAATCCATTTTCATTCAGTGTAATTATCGATGGGTATGGATTAATTGCTGCCATTACGTATTTTTTTTGTGTGTGTGTGTGTGTGCTGTTGCTGCTTTCTTTGTTCTATGTGTCTTCCTTTGTGTTCTTTCTTGTGAGTCTCCTCATAGTTTTATTGTTTACACTTTCTTTGTGGATTGTCATTCTGTTGGTATGTTGTGAAGTGTTAATTATCTTTCAGGTTGCCTTATAGTCCATTAACCTTTCTCTCCATTTAGTGCAGTCTATTTTATCCTGTTATTTACCTGAACTTCTCACCATCTGGATCTCTGTTTCTATGTGTTTACCTCCTTTTACATTGAAATTGTTTTGATCATAGACTGAACTCCCAGATTCTCTGAGTTTGTTCTTATAGTTTTGTTCTGTTCTTGACTCTTCCTTCTGTCGATTTAATTCTGGGAGGTGCTGCCGCGTATGTCAATCTCTGGTTGTTGTCTGTTCTTGTTGGTTCTCAGAACTCCCTTTAGTATGTTTTGTAGCACAGTGTTGGCTTTGGTAAATCCTTTAGCTTCTGTGTATCCTGGAATGTTTTGATTACTGCATCATATTTGATTGATAGCTTTGCTGGATAAAGGATTCTTAGTTGGCAATGTTTTTCTTTCAGGGTTTTATATATGTCTCCCCATTGCCTTCTTGCTTGCATGGTTTCTGCTGAGAGCCATGAGCTTAATCTGACTTGCTTACCTTTGTATGTGACATTTCTGTTTTCCCTAGTGGCTTTTAGGAGTATCTCCTTATCTTTGATTTTGGAGAGCTTGATTATGATATGTCTTGGTGATTTTCTTTTGGGCTCTCTCCTTCTTGGGGTTCGTTGAGCTTCTTGAATGTTTAGCTTTTCACCTTTCAGGATGCTAGAGAAATTTTCTTCCGGCAGTTCTTCAACTATTTCCTCTGTGGACTAGTGTGATTCTTCTTGTTCTGGAATGCTGATAAATCTTAAGTTATTCCTCTTCATGTTGTCCAACATGAATCTTAGTCCTTCTTCAATTTTTTTTTTTATCCTTTTTTTCTGTTTGCTCTTCTATCTTAGTGGTATTGGTTGATTTGCCTTCCAGCTAACTGGTTCTGCCTTCCATGTCTTATATTCTACTCCTTTCGTTTTCAGAGTATTGTCTATTTCTGATATTTTATTATTGATCGCTTGGATGTCTTTCTGTACGTTTTGAATTGTTTCCAATGCTGTATCTATCTTATTTGATTGTTCCTCTAGTGCTTTCCTGACTTCTTCCTTATTTTTCTCAATGCCTTTGTAAAGTGTTTTGAAGCATTTTATAATCATTTTTCTGAATTCCTTCTCAGGCATTTCCAAGGACTGCCCTACTTCCAGAATGGAGTCCAGGTCTACATTTTTGTCATTTGTCTCAGACATTTTATTTCGTTTCTGGACATGTGCTTATATGGTCATCTACTTTTGTTTCTTGGACTAGTTTAGTGTCTATCCATGGCCTTAATACTTAATTGAGTGTGTGTTTTGGTATTTTTTTATGCTTTCTGATTGCTTCCAGGAATATGTGATCAGGATGTAGGCTTCCGTTTTCACTATTCTTATTGCTTAACTCAGAGTAATTTTCACAGGTGGTGTCTGTTTTCCTGGTATATGGCAGTTGGTATTGGTTCTTACCTTGGTTTTAGTGTTTCATAGAGTGTGACTGTAGTTTGACTATATGGCAGCAGTTGCTGTCTCTTCTTGGGTAATATAGGGAGAGAAAGAGTCCCCCAAAGGTAGAAGGGGAGCATAAAACAGCAAAACAGCACCAGCGGGGGCGGGGGGAAACAAGGAAAAAAAAAACCAAGAAACAAATACCAACAACAACAACAAACTGGGCTGAATACTGTAGTGTATAATCACAGAAAAGGGAAAGGAGGGATCAAAGGAAAAAGGAAAAATTCTGTAGCCTAATATGATTATGACTTTAATGTCCTCTCCTCAGCTTCTTGCTTTCAAAACTGCCTGAGCGATTTCAAGATGACACTGTTGGTTGTTATGCTATACCTTAGGCTTTACTTTTATTTTCAGCCTGTTTTATTTTTAAGCTCTCTTTCCCTCTCCACAGCCCTGTCCTGCCCTTTCCCGTATTAAAAAAAAAAAAAAAAATGTTCAGGGCCTACTCTTGTGCTGAGTACCCGTGTGCATGCATGGCAGAAGAACCCATAAGTAGTGAGGGTGGGGGGATGTCTAATTGCTCAGGCTCCCCCTCTAGTCACCAGAATGGAGGTGTGCAGACAATTGGAGTGCCAATGACCAGAGCCAAAAAAAATGAAAAAGAAAACCAGAACAAAGCAAAACCGACAAAGTGTATTGTCCACCTTTGCTCCAAGATTCACATGGTGTTTTTCCATGGTTTTTCTGCTCTCCCACTTGATCTTGCCATTTGGTCTACCCCAAGATGTCGGCTCTGGGCCTCCGAGCCCCACAGATTCAAAGGTACGCAATTTCTTACTTCAGCTTCAACTTCCAGTAGCTATAAGCCTTCAAACTTTTAAAATATTCCGCGGTCTGTTGTTCCAAGTTTTGGAGGTCTGCCCTGGATCTGCTTTGCCTGGTATTCTGTGGTATGGCTGACAGCGGACTTCACTACACCTCCAGCCTATATGCCATCAAGCCCTACCTTCCTTCTCTGCCTGACTTTGTCCTTTTGAGCTGCCCTTTGAAAATTTTTGTTAAACTCTTTTTGCCTTCTCATTTCTTCCACTTGCTTTAGCATCTCTACACTGTAGGGCAAGTCTCAGATTCTATTGTGACATCCATCTTGGTCTACTTTTTTCTTGTCTTCTAATGACCTGAACTTCTGGTGTGGCACTGTGGGCCTGTGCATAAGACTGCAAAGTCATTTGAACTGCAATGTTGGTGGTTCAAGCTCACTACCTGTTCCTTGGAAACCCTATACATAGTTACTATGAGTCTCGATGGCACTTAACAACAAAAAACAATGACCTTTTGCTTTCTTCATGTATAATGTTCTTGATGTCATCACACTGATGGTCTCCTGGTCTTCAGTATTAGCATCTAATTCATCAAATATGTTCTTGAGATGATCTCTAAATTCAAGTGCAATATATTTAAGGTCATATTTTGCCTCTTGTGGACTCACTTTTTTTTTTTTTTTCAGCTTCAGCCTTAACTCTTTTATGAGCTAGTGATGGCTTTTTTCACAGTTTGCCGCTGACCTTGTTTTGGTTGATGATATTGAGCTTTTTCATTATCTCTTTCCACAATGTAGTGGTGATGACTTATAAAGATCAATCCTGTGATTCTGGTAGGTATACCACCCAGTATTTTAAATACCAGCAGGTTCTCCCATGGTAGACAGGTTTCAGATGAGCTTCCAGACTAAGAAATATCCATACTTTTCCTATAACTGACAGCATTGTACTTGATGATAGATTTTGAAATGCTCTTTTTGATGAGGAATGCAATAACATTGCTCTTCAATATGTCATTCTAAGCATAGAAAACCAGGTAATTGTCAGATTCAAAATGGTCAGTACCAGTCCATTCCACCTCAATGATATCTATACTCCTAGACTATTGCTCTTTAGGCATTCCATTTCATTTTTTACAGCTTCCAATTTTCCTAGATACATACATCGTCCATTGCATATTCTGATTATTAATGGATGTCTATACCTGTTTCTTTTCATTTTGAGTTGTGCCCCATTAGCAAATGGTGGTCCCAAAAGCTTTTACTCTATTCGTATTATCTCCATCAACTCATCTTTGAGTGTCTTCCGACCTGATGGGTTCACCTTCAGTATTATATCATGCTTCAATATTCAATATTCTGGTGCTGACAGTGTCCACTGATATTCATAAAGTTTTCAGTGCTTAAATATTTGGAATTAGTAAAAAAAACAACCTGGTGTCACTCATCAACCACACCACACACCGGATGGCCTGTCTAGAGAGACTTTTTTATTCAGGGTGAAGACAAGCAGGAAGACTTCGGCCCAAGAGCTAAGGTAGAGGAAGAGGAAGTGAGTTCAACAGGAAGGGAGTGGTCTTATATAGGTCCAAATTAAAAGATCACACATCATTGCTGGGGTGATTTAGCTCTGGCCTATCAAAAGCCATGTTGCCTATTAAACCATGCCCCTTGCAGCTTAGTTTGGCGGGGAAACAGACAAAATGGAGCCGAAGGGAAGGGAAAGGAAAGAACCCCAAAGGTATTGTAACATTTAGTTCATCTCTTCTTCTTCCTAGTCTTTCTTAGTCTGGAAGCTCATCTGAAACATGTCTACCCTGGGAGACCCTGCTGGGATTAAAAATACTAGGTGATATAACTACCAGAATCACAGCAACATGCAAAACACCCCAGTATGATAAACTGAAAGATATGTGGAAGAATTGAGCCTTATAAGTCATGCAAATCATAGAGATCATTTCATTTCTAGTTCCATTTAGCCAACTCTTAGAGATTTCAGAAGAGATAACTGGTCATGTTGAGATCATTGTTTTCCATTGTATTGGCTTTGCAGCTCCAGATCTATAAGTACATTTTAAAATGAATGATGTCTATTTAATCTCATTTCATTTATATAGCAAGTATTTTTAGGTCCTGCTTCTTGAAATCCAGGGAGAAATTTTTAGAAAAACTCTTTACAGTAGGTGTGGTGCAGTAGGGTAACTGCTAACTGAAAAGTTGGTGGCTTAAACCTATCAATATTTCCTTGGAAACCCTATTCAGGGTCACTATGAGCCAGAACTGATTGAATGACACTTAACAACAACAGTCCTATCTATGGAGTCCTGATGTTGCAACATAGGACAAGACTGGACTGTTGAGCAAAAGGTTAGTTGTTCAAACCCACCAGCTACTACTAGGAAACTCTATATAGTATCAGTATGAGTCAGAATTGACTCAAAGATACTTAACATCAACAACAGCATACTATATATATATATAAAGAGCTCAACTGACTAAGCTTCAATTGTTGTTGTTGTTGTTAAGTGCCTTCGAGTCAGTTCCGACCCATAGCGACCCTGTACAGGGTTTCCGAGGGTGTAAATCCTTACGGGAGTAGAAAGCCTCATCTTTCTCCCGTGGAGTGGCTGGTAGTTTCGAACCGTTGACCTTAAGGTTAGCAGCCCGATTCGTAACCACTACGCTACCAGAACTCCTTCAATTAAGGCATGCATTTTGAGTTGTTTTTCTAGCTACAAAGAATTTTCCCTGAACCAGTCACATGTCCTCCCTGTAGCAAATAGCTGACATTTCAATGCCCATGATCAAGATTATAAACTGGGGTCATGACTGTGTACCTGGACTAAACAAAAATCTGATGAGTCTTTACAACAACTAGATACATGAACTTGGCCTCATTAATAGTCAGATGAGCTAACAGGGGAAAAAAAGCTTACTTTAGCTTTGAACAGTCTTGGTCAATAGACTCTCTCCTCCCTTTTATTAAAAATCTTGAAATAAACACCCAAGTGGGTGAGACTCTGTTAATAGCTCATGCTCAACCTAGTATTCTAAAAAGAAAGAATTTTCTGCATTTTTTACTGAACTCCTATATATTTATATACTATATACTACATGTATGTCCCTGGATAATGTAAATGTTTAAGCATTTGACAACTAACTTGCACTGCCAAATGTCAAGTGCTTAAAAATGATGTAAATATTTAAGCGCTTCACACTTAGCAGTTCAAAACCACCCAGCAGCACCTATGAAGAAAGGTCTGGTAATTTTCTTCCAAAGATCACACTTTGGAAACTATGAAGCAGTTCTACTGTACACACGTGGAGTCACCATCAGTCAGAAATAACTTTATGGTGACTAACAACACATATACAAATCTTATTCCAGGTGGTTAACACCTTCAAGTTAAAGTATAAAATAAAACTATAAAATACTATATGCAATGTAAACTCTTAAGAACTCTAATTCTAAATTTCTAAACTTTTCTTCTTTATTTCAGTGCTACCCAAAGAGTTTTGGGGTGAAAATTTGTCACAGGCAGCTTTTGTTTACATGGATTATTAAATGTGTTCCAATTGAACAGCACTCAAGATAGATATTCTAATTAGACATAGACTTTTCACCTTTTCTCTCTGATTTTATTTTATTGAGCTCTGGTCAGTGGTAAAAACTAACTCTAGTATCTTTTGATGGATTCTATTGGTATGGCACTGCAGGATAATGCACTGGACTGCAAGGTCGGTTGGAACTGGACTGCAAGGTAAGGTTGGTGGTTCAAACCTACCAGCCACTCCTCAGAATCACTATACAGGGTTGCAATGAGTCAAAACTAACTTGATGGCACTTAACAACAACAAAATAATTCCAACAGAGCTATCTCTATATTCACAAAGTGACATATTCATAGTGTTTTCCTATTGTTGTTCTTGGAATATTTGAGAAAGATTAAGACCAATGTGTTAGTTCAACTAGAACTTTTTATTAACTTCATCAAATCCAATTAGTATTTTCTGACCAAATTAAAGAAAGAAAGAAAGAAAAGGCCACAATGATCTAACATTGTTATTTCTCTACTTTCTGACTTTATTCATTTGGGAAATCTTATAAAGGCAAAAAAAATAATAATAAATTTTGATTATATGCTTAGCATACCACATTTGCTGAGCGAAATAGAATTAATGAGTTGAGAACACTTACAGAAAATTCAAATAATAAGAATCATCCATTAAACTAGGATAAGACAGTATCCACAAACAAAGAAGAAAAAACAATACCCACAACATGAGATTTTTTTTCTGTATGCTATCTTATCATCTAAAAACCCAGGTCACTATATATATTTATTAATGTATGCAGTCAACCATGTATTATTATTGGTTTATAGGGTTTTCTAAAATTTTGAAGGCACAGAAAAATACAAATAATCAAGACAGTGTATTCAATACAACTTGCTGAAAAATTTTTTTTGTTGTTTTACTTGTTTTCTTTATTTGAATTACATCAATGGAGAAAAATGGATTTCCATCTAGGTTAGATACCACTCTTGACTGAGAATTGTTCTGCCTCAAAATAGCAGCATCTCATTTAAAAAAATAATAATTATGAGTAGTTTCTAAATCATTCAAATAGTTTCATTCAGAACCTGACAGTTCCACTGACCTTTAGGGTTTAGTTCAATTGATATGCAGAATGAAATTATCACCTGCAAATCTACTTTTCTAGTGCTCTGGGCTCACTTAATTTCATTTATTTGTAACCATTCTTTGTCATTGTTTATGGCATATGTTGGCCATTTCTAGAATCCATTAACATTTAATAAGGTAAAAAAGACATTTGACTTTTCTGTTGATACTTAAAGATGATTGTAGAATTAGGTAGAGGACAACAGAACAGTTTGCAGTCAGATATATAAACTTATAATTCTCTAGCTGTAGCCTGTGTTAAAACTGTAATTTTTAAAAGTTTAAGATGACTCTATAGAATCTAATTTAGATAATTTATTGTATCATATAAAAGCGATATTACAGGGAAGACTGATTTTCACTAGTCGCAAGTCTGTGGCTTGTCAGAAAAGTGGCATGTCAAAAATTGCATAGTTTTTACAAAGATCTATCTACTATAAAACAAGTTGGGTGTCTGGCTAATTTTCTATCTGCAGGCAATGGCCACCTAGCTAAAGACTCTCATTAGATAAATTGTCTACACAGCTGCCCATACTAATTTGAAATTTACAAGCAGTTGTTTTTGTTGTGAGGTGCACTTGAGTTGGTTCTGACTCATAGTGACCCTAGCACAACAGAACAAAACACTGCCAGATCTTGCAACATCCTCACAATGGTTTTTAGGCTTGAGCCCATTGCAGCTGCCAAATCCATTTCATTGGAGGACTTCCTCTTTTTTGCTGACCTCACACATTACCAAGAATGATTCCTTCTCCAGGGAATAGTGCCTCCTGATAATAAGCCCAAAGTATGAGAGAAAAAGTTTCTCCATCCTGGCTTTTAAGGAACATTCTGGCTGTATTTCTTCCAATACAGGTTTGTTTGTTCTTCTGGCAGTCCATGGTACCTTTAATATTCTTTTCCAACACCATAACTTAAATGTATAAATTCTTCTACCATCTTCCTTATCAATTGCCCAACTTCCACATGCACATGACGCTGTTGAAAGGACCATGGTTTGGGTCAGGAGCATTTTATTTATTTATTTAAGTTTTTATAGTGGATTGAGTGATAGTTTACATGGGAGAACATCAGTTTTACACTCATCCTATCATATTTCATTCCATTGCAATGGTTGAGGTCCCCTCCACACATCATCATTCAACAGTATTTACTTCTATTCCTTCTGTTTTTTTTGTTTTGTTTTGTTTTGTTTTGTTTTGTTTTGGATGTACACAAAAACACTCAGGAATATGTAATTATTTAAACAACAAATGGCACATTCTGCAAGTCAGGTCAGATGAACTTCAGTCCTCAAACTGACATCTTTGCTCTTGAACTCTTTAAAGAGGTCTCTGGCAGCAGATTTGCTTAATGCAATACATAATTTGATTTCTTGACAACTTCCTCCAAGCAGTTATTAGTTGATTAAATTCAGCAGGACCAAATTTTTTGTGTAAAAGAGGTATGATCCAATGTAATATGGAGGTGGGGCATCAAGAGACTTTGGCTGCAACCCTTCAATCTTCAGCAAGTTACCACACCCTTCTGCATCTTAGCATATTCTTTTACCAAATAGGAAGAATGCCAGCAAGAGAATGGAACTATGTGTATCTTTGTGTATATGTGTGTGAGTATGGGTGCATTTGTATAGGATTCAAAAAGTACAGAGAAAATGAAATTATATATTATATATTAAGTGCCATCAAGTTGGTTCTGACCCATAACAACCCTGTATAGGTTTTACAAGGATCAGCTAGTGAGCTTGAACCACTGACCTTCCGGTTCAAACCAACTTTTCAGCCCAGCACATTAACCCACAGCACCACACATAAATGGCATTAATTCTATTTTTAATTAATGGTTAATGGCATTTTCCATGATCTTTTTGAAGCCCCCTTGTATATATTACATGTGGGAAAATATATTGTGTAAATGAAAATACAATTGTCCAAAGACATAAAGTAGCATTAGAAACAATGATTACATTGTAACTATCTCTGTTCACTTGTAGCTAAATTATATGGGCTGAAATTCTCTAATGCAGATTAAACATATGAAGACGAGGAAGGCCAGATATTCACACTATTGAAATGTACACATCAACTACTAATGCCCCAAATCAAGAAATTGAAGATTATTACAAACTCCAGTAGTCTGAACTTGTTCAAACATGCAATAAAATGCATTGATAATTATTGGTGATTGAATGCAAAAGTATAATAAAAGAAGGAAAAAGTTGGAAAATATGGTCTTGTAAGAGAAATAACTTTGGAGATAGCATGACAGAATTTTGCAAGACCAACATTTTATTTGTTGCAAATACCTTTTTTCAACAATACAAATGGAGACTATACATGTGGTGTGCTGGACTGCAAGGTTGGTTTGAACTGCAAGGCTGGCAGGTCAAACTCACCAGCCGTTCCCTGGAAACCCTATACAGGGTCACTATGAGTCAGAATTGGCTTGATGGTACTTAACAACAACAACAGTACACATTGACCTAGTCAAATGGAAGAAACAGGAATCAAATCTACTATATCCATGTAAAGAGATGATTGAGAAGCTCAATATCATTAGTCAGTAAAAGGTCAGAAACTGACTACAGAGTAGACCATAAATTGCTCATATGTAAGTTCAAGTTAAAGGTAAAGAAAATGAAAACAAGTCCATGACAACCAAAGTATGACTTTAAGTATATCCCACCTGAATTTAGAAAACATGTTAAGAATATATTAGGCACATTAAGCACTAATGACCAAAGAACAGACAAATTGGGAGATGACATTATATGTGAAATAGGCAAAAGTTCATTTAAAAGACGGAAGAAATATACCAAAATGGATATCAGAAGAGACTCTGAAAATTGCTCTTGATGTACATTAGTTTAAGTGAATGGAAGAAATTATAACTTAAAAGACCTGAGCAGATTTCAAAGGCTGCTCAAGAAGACAAAGTATAGAATTATAATGAAATGCATAAAGACCTGAATTCAGAAAATCAAAAGGGGAGAACACATTTAGCATTTGTCTATCTGAAAGATATGAAGAAGAAAAAAATCAAGCCTCAAATAATAACATTTAAGGATTCTCTGGGTAAAATATGGAATGATGAAGGAAGCATCAAAAGAAGATGGGATTACAGCTTGGGAACCCTATGGGGCAGTTCTAGTCTGTCACGATCAACTTGACCTGCAACAGGATATGCACTCTAGGGTAAGGGTGGGAAAGGAATGGAGACAGAGCTTAGTCTCAGTATATTGGAATAACAAGGGAAAGAATGTACAAGAACCTCTAAGGTCTGGCTACAAAGCTAAAAGAGTTTGTTTTAGCTCTGAGTGTTGTCCCTTTTCCTGGTGCACTGAAGTTACTTATAAAAAGTCAATTGGGAGGACTTCTGGCACTTCCCTGGCCAGGCAGCACAGGTGCACAGGCTCCGGGAAAGGGCAGGTGGTATCGCACAGAGGAGGCCCCCGCCGGGTAGACAGACAGCCTTTTGGCAAACGTAAGACTTCAGCCTCCAATATTGTGGACTTGCTTTTATGAAGGGTCGAGCTGCTGGGGAGTTGTGGGCATTTTGGGCCTCCGCCTGCCTGCACTCGCCTGCGCTTGGCTCCTGAGGGACTGTGCACGGGGCTTGAGTGGACCCGTTTGGAGGGCGGGCACGCTCAGAGAGCCAGCAGGGCCACAGGAACTGGCACGGTCCTTCATGAGGGGGGAGCCTCATTGCCACAGGAGGTGTTGTCGAGCGGGGTGCCCACGGTGCAGGGAGACAGTGAGAGGCATTTTTTGATGTCTTCAGACAGGGACGCCATCTGCCTGCAGCCACTAATCCCACCCTCCACGCCCTCTGCCTAGGCTAGCCCTCTGCCCAACCTCCGAGGCTCAGGCCCACCAATCAAGGTACAAGCCAGCACAAGCAGAGACGCTTTGAGGTGGGATTTTACCAACAACAACAAGGCAGTCCTGCTGTGTGGCTCTGCGGGTTAAGGGACCAGACTGCAGAGCCTTTTGAACTGCAAGGTCGGTGGTTCGCGCCCACCAGCTGCTCCTTAGAAACCCTATACAGGGTCCTTTTTTTTGTGTGTGTGTGTGTGAGGGTGTGTGACTAGAGATTGCCTTAATAAATCTCGTTGTTTTTTCTGATGCTGAATTCTTCTTCTTTTTTTTTTTTTT
>NW_006408677.1:6097912-6102203 GCF_000296735.1 Chrysochloris asiatica | reverse complement strand
TTTTTTTGTTTTGTTTGTTTGTTTGTTTAATCTTGGTTTCCCTTGCATTATAATACAGAGTAGACACTGGAGAGGGAGAGAAAGGAATAGTCAGGAACATCACACTAGAAGACTTGTAAGTCCGTCTTCTGCCTATGACTGGTTGGAATACCTAAAATGGGGCTACAGCATACCCAGTGAACGAGGCTTCTTGTGGAGCCTTTGCAATACATAAAACTATAGGTAGAAACCAGAACCACATCCAGATCTCTAGAGATGAGAAATCGCCACTTGAAAGGACGAGCAGACCAGCCTGGAGCGGCTAGAAGAACAAAAGATACTTCTTGAAAGAAAGACCTTCAGGAAAAATAGAGGCAGATGGACTGTTACTACAAGAACAAACAAATCGCTCCCCTAGGAAACATCAAGGCAAGTGGTCATGTCTTCTCAACACAAACCCCCTTCCAAGAATAAGACTCAATGGAAATGCATGCTCTGATTGTTGACCACACACATCACCGATGGTGGGAAATGGGGTAAAAGCAGCAATGAAGCAGCAAGCTAAGCCCTACAATGTTCAGTGGACTTCTGTGGACCCAGTTGGGGACCTAGATGGCAAGCAGTGTGAGGAGACCTGGGGACTCTTGGGCCCAGAGTTAGTGGCGTGGCCACGGAGGACTTGAGAGGAGAGTGGAGCTACCAGCTGATGGGAAGAGAGGGCATGTGCACAGGAGCGCCCAAACTTGCAGATGATACCCACGTGACCTGGAACGGATGACTGGATGATCGGAGCTCAACCAGGAGAAGATAGAAGGGGCGGGGGGGAAGAGTGAGCTGATACAATCTGATGAAGTTGACCTATACCTATGGAGCAGCAACTCAAAAGAAGGAACAAATCCTTAAAGCAAGAATCATTCCCACCCCCTCCACACACAGAGTGGATGGAGATGGGCAACTTGGACATTGGATACTGAAATGGGGAAGGGGGGACTACAAAGGCAAGAAGTGACTGGCTTACAAGCTTTCAAGGGGGAACCTAGTGCTAGGGAGCATGGAGGAAGACAGAATCTCCAGTTCAATCTATCTGGGCAGAGCAGATGAAAGGAAATACAGATGGGTAACTTGTGATACTGTAGTGAATAATGCTTATCAGGACGGATTATGAGGGGTGGAAATGCAAAGGTAGATGTTTTGGAACAAGGAAGGGAGTGATTAATTCTACAGGCTAGGAGCGGAGGTATTAGGGACCATCAACAGAGAAGAGCCAAGAGCAGGACCCTACCCAGAGAAACAGAGATGCCTGAGATGGAGACAGAGACGATGACATGGATGAATGAAGTGGCTGGGGACTTTGGATCCAGAGAGGGAAAGGGACTGTGGGCCGAAAACGGGGGGGGATGGGGAAGTGTAGGGGGAGGGCTTCTAGGATATACCCTTTGGTTGGTTGATGATGCATGGCAATGAGATGATATACGATGGAATGAATGTAAAACTAAAGTTCTCTCATGTAAACTACCATATAATTCTCAATGAAACATTAAAAAAAAAAAAAAACTATACAAAAAAAAAGAATTTGGAAGGAATACAGAGTGACTGTACCAAAAATAATTGGTCAGTGTTCAAGCATTTCAAGACGTAGCATATGATCAAAAGTTGTTGATGTAGATGGAAGAAGTCAAAGCTTTACTGAAAGCATTGGCATAAAACAAGGCTCCAGAATTGATGGAATACCAATTGAGATGTTTCAACAAACAAATAAATGCAATGCTGGAAGTGCTCACTCATATACGTCATGGAATTTGGAATACTGAAGGTAATCCATCCATTACAAAAAAAAGATGATCCAACAGAATGAAAGAATTATCAAACAATGTCATTAATATTATATGCAAGTTATTGTTTTTCTGAAGATAACTTAAAAAACAGTTGTAGTCATACATCATCAAGAAACTCAAGATGGATGTAGAAGAGGACAGAGAATGAGGGATAATATTGCTGACGTCAGATAGAATTTGACTGAAAACATAAAATATCAAAGTCATTCTACTGTGTGTAGCACAACAAATTATAGAACAGTGATAAAATTGGGAATGCCAGGACACTTTACTGTGATCATCTGGAATCTATAGGTACACCAAGAGACAATTATTCAAACAGAACAAAAGGATACTGGATGAGTTAAAATCAGGAAAGTTATATGTCAGGGATTCATCCTTCTATCATACTTATTCATCTATATGCTGAGCAAATAATCCAATAAATTGGACTATATGAAGAACAATGCAGCATCGGGATTGGAAGACTTACTAACAACCATGATTTCCCAGTGACATAACCTTTCTTGCTAAAGTAAAGAGGACATGAAGCACCTACTGATGAAGGTCAAAGACTAGATTCTTCTCAACTAGATCAGTAACCAACATCATGATACATGGGACAAATATTGAAGTTTCAAGGATTTTATTTAACTTGGATCCACAATAAATATCAATGGAAGGGACAGTCAAGAAATCTTCTTCAGCATATATTGGGCACATTTGCTGAAAAAGAAGTGTTTACTGTTCAGAAGCAAAAACGTATCTTTAAATACTAAAGTGCACCTGACCCAAAACATTTTCAATTGCTTCAAATGCATGGGACAGTTGGACAACAAATAAGGAAGAACACCGAATAATTGATGCTTTTGAATTATGGTATTGGTGAAGAATACTGAATATACCAGAAGAATGGACAATTCTGTCTTGCAAGAAGTACATCTAGAATGTTCCTTAGAAACAAGGATGGTGAGACTTCATCTTACCTACCTTGAACATGTTATCAGGAGTGACTAATCTCTGGAGAAGAACATTGCTTGATAACATAGAGGATCAATGACAATGAGGAAGACCCTCAATCAGATGTATTGATATATAGTGGTTGCATCAATGGACACAAACAAATCAAAGATTGTGGGAATGGTGTCGGGTAGGGTAGTGTTTCATTCTGTTGTGCAGTGTTGCTGTGAGTTGGATCCCATTTGAAGACAATTAACAACAACATATATATATATATATATATATATACATGGTAGTTCAAGAAGCAAATGTGGGCAATAAGAGTGACCTCATGAGGAGAAACTATCATTGTCCAGTGGAATATGGGTAGCAGCAAAAAAGAAACAAAGATTCAAAGATTTTATTAAAAATTCTACTTTTAACTAAGTTCCTTGAGAACTAGCCACAACATTGTTGTTGTTGATAAGTGCCGTTGAGTCGGTTCCGACCCATAGTGAACCTTGGCATCAAGGAAATGTATCTTATTATAGGGTTTCCAAGGAGTGACTGGTGAGCTGGAACCACCAACCTTGTAATTCAAACGGCTTTGCAGTGCCACACCAGGACTCCATCCATAAACAAAGGGTCTACTTTCATTAAGTTAGTTAAAATATTCACCTTTGTAAGCCACCAGGGTATATACAGTTAAGCAAAATTGCTAAGTTAGAAGTATAAGTAACAAAGAAAAAGACCACACATTAAAAAAAAATAGATTATCCAGCACTATTAACATCTTAGTTTCTGGGTGGTAAAAATGTGTAAGTGCTCGGCAACTAACCTAAATGTTGGTGGTTTGAATCCACCCATAGGCTTGTAGAAAGGCAGGCTGGCAATCTACTTTTGAAAGGACACAACCTTGAAATTCCTATGGAGCAGTCTACTCTGCACAATGAAAATGCCAGGAAGAAAATAAATACTATTCCTACTAATAATGCTACTCCGAGGTTCAGACCACAGCATTTCTTTTCTTTGGAGACATCCTTAGGTTTATAGCCATTTCCTTCTTCATGGTTCCTGTGAAGTCAGACAGGAAGTATGTTCACGGATCATGATATTCATTTGGCTGAAGACCAAACCACAGACCAAAATTTTCATGACAAGGCTGGGAGACACAAACCTCTATCGTTCGAAACAATTTGGGGATCACAGATCATTTTGGGAATCTGGCAAAAACTAGAGAAACTATGCATAGAAAATAATTACTGTAAGATAAAAAAATATGTATGTAATTTCACGAGGCTCATGATGCCTTTAGAGCCCAGATTGGAAACCTCTGTTTATCATAAGACTATTCTCTTGTCTTCTTGCATTCTTTTTTGCCAACTGCCCCATTGAGGAGAAAGTTCATTTATTCAGATTTAGGCTTTTAGGACTTTCTCTTTCTTTCTTTCTTTCTTTCTTTCTTTCTTTCTTTCTTTCTTTCTTTCTTTCTTTCTTTCTTTCTTTCTTCTTCTTCTTTTTTTTTTTTTTATTAGATCAGGAATTGGCAAAATGGAAAA
>NW_006408677.1:6086478-6097812 GCF_000296735.1 Chrysochloris asiatica | reverse complement strand
ATGGGAAAACATCAGTTTTTATACTCATCCTATCGTATTCATTTCATTGCAATGATTACAATCCCCTGCATGCTTCCCCTTCAACAGTATTTGCTTCTATTCCCTCTGCTTTTTTTGGGGTGGGTGGGATGTGCACCAAAACACTCAGGAATAATCAATCATTCAAACAACCAAAGGGCACACCCTGCAAGCGTGCCCCCAAGCCTCCAGCAAACATACTATCTCCCTCCATGACACTTAGAGTCCTCCGCTGCTCCATCTATCCATAGATTTTAAGTGTTTTAACAACTGACTGGAGGCTGGAGTGGTCCTGGAATCTTCAGTGAACCCCAAGGCTCTGAGTTGGGCCTTGGAACATTTAAGGCAGTAGAGATGGAAATTAAAGACATGCTCAACTAATTGCATAAGACTGTCTTCACTAAGTAGAGATGCCTGTCAAGGATATGATGAGAAAGAAAATCAGGAACTTGGGACCAGGAGAGTAGAGAAAACAACTATGACCTGAACTCCTGGGCATTTGCTTTGTAGCTTGGCATCAAGGAAATGTATCCTATTTATATACTAAAAGGAAATGTGAAAGCACCATGTGAACCTCTATCCTTGTGATTTGCTTTACTATATCTGACAAAAGCAGATTTTGAGCTGTGTTCTAATTCAAAGAAAATCTATTTCTAGGGAAATTGTGTGGTTGTAAGTTGTTGGTTTTAGGTGACCTCGAGTTGATACTGACTCATAGCGACCCCATGCACAACAGAATGAAACACTGCATGATTCTGTGCTAAACTCAAAATTGTTGCCATGCTTGACCCCATTGATGCTGCCACTTTGGCAATCCATCTCCCTGGAGGGTCTTCCTCTTTTTCTCTGACCTTACCAAACATGATATCCTTCTCCAGTGACTGGTCCCTCCTGACAATATGTCCGAAGTAGGGAAGAGGAAGTTTGGCCATCCTAGCCTCCAAGGAGCACTCTGGCTGCACTTCTTCTAACACAGATCTGTTGGTTCTTTTGGTAGCCCGTGGAACTTTCAATATTCTCCTCCAACACCATAACTCAAAAGCATCAATTCTTTTACAGTCTTCCTTATTCACTGGCCATCTTTCACATACATATGAGGTTATTAAAAATATCATGGGTTGGGTCAGGCCCACCTTAGTCTTCAAACTGCCATCTTTACTCTTCAACACTTTAAAAAAGTCTTGTGCAGCAGACTTGCCTAATGCAATACATCATTTTATTTCTTGATTGCTGCTTCTGTGAGTGTTGATAGTTGATCCAAGAAGAATGAAGTTCTTGACAACTTCAATCTTTTCTCCATTGATAAGAATGTTGTTTATTGATCCAGTGGTGAGGATTTCTGTTTTCTTTACATTGAGATGCAATCCATGCCGAAGGCTTTGCTCTTTTATCTTCATCAGTAAATAGTTTAAGTCCTCTTGACTTTCAGCAAGCAAGGTTGTATCATCTGCATATCGCAGGTTGTTAAAGAGTCTTCCTCCAATCCTGATGTCATGTTTCTCTTCATATAATCCAGCTTCTCAGATTATTTGCTCAGCATATATGTTGAATAACTATGGTGAAAGAATACAACCCTCTCACACACCTTCCTTAATTTTAAACCATTCAGTGTTCCCATATTCTGTTCATGTACATATTCATCATGAACACAATTAAGTGTTCTAGAATACTCATATTTCACAATGTTGTCCATAGCTTGTCATGATCCAAACAATCGAAAGCCTTTGTATAGCTGATAAAGCACAAGTAAACATCTTTCTGATATGCTCTGCTTTCAGCCAAGATCCACTGGACATCATTAATGATATCCCTTGTTCCATGGCCTCTTCTGAATCCGGCTTGAACCTCTAGAAGTTCTCTGTCAATGTAAGCTTGCAGATGTTTCTGTATTACCTTTAGCAAAAGTTTACTCACTTGAGATATCAAAGAGATTGTTCGATGATTTCCGCATTCTGTTGGGTCACCTGTCTTTGGAATGGGCACAAATATGAATCTCTTCCAATCAGCCAGCCAGATAGCTATCTTCCAAATTTCTTGGCAGAGATGAGTGAGTGCCTCCTATGTCGCTTCACTTTCTTGAAAGACTTCAATTTTTATTCCACCAATTCCTGGTGCCTTATTCTTTGCCAATTCCTTCAATGGACCTTGGTTTTCCTCCTTCAGTATCATTGACTCTTGATCATATGCTTCCTCAAAATGCAACTGGGGAAGAGCTGCCTCCCCAAAGTAGATTTGACCGTGATGATGCAAATGCAGTAAAGCCCATGGCACCTTCATTTACTGATGGGGCATAACTCAAAATGAAGAGAAACAGTTGTAAACATCCATTAATAATCAGAACATGGAATGTACAAAGTATGAATCTAGGAAAATTAGAAATTGTCAAAAATGAAATGGAATGTATAGCATCGATATCTTAGGCGTTAGTGAGTTGAAATGGACTGGTATTGGCCATTTTGCATCTGATAACCACATGGTTTACTATGCCAGTAATGACAAATTGAAGAGGAATGGTGTTGCATTCATTGTCAAAAAGAACACATCCAGATCAGTCATGAGGTACAACACTGTCTGTTATAGGATAATATCCATGTGCCTACAGGAAAGACCAGTTAATACAACTATTATTACAATTGTCCACCAACCCCTAAAGCCAGAAAGGATGAAAAAGAAGAATTCTGCCAACTTCTTCAATCTGAAATTGATCAAACATGCAATCAAGATGTATTGATAATTATTGGTGATTGGAATGCAAAGGTTTTTGGAGCAATAAGAAAGGATCAGTAGTTGGAAAATATGGCCTTGGTGATAGAAATGATGCTGGAGAATGCATGATAGAATTCTGCAAAATCAATGATTTGTTCATTTCAAATACCCCACCAAATAGAAAAAAAGAAATCAAATTGACTACATCTGCAGAAAGAGACAATTGAAAAGCTCCATATCATCAGTCAAAACAAGGCCAGGGACAGATTGTGGAACAGACCATAAATTGCTCATATGCAAATTCAAACTGAAGCTTAAGAAAGTGAAATCAAGTCCATGAGAGCCTAAATATGACCTTGAATATTTCCCACCTGAATTTAGAGACCATCTGAAGAGCAGATTTGATGCATTAAACACTGAAGACTGAAGACCAGAAGAGTTGAAGGATGGCATCAAGAACATCATAGAGGAAGAAAGCAAAAAGTCATTAAGACAAGAAATAAGGAAAAGGTCAAAATGGATGTAAGAAGAGAGATTTAAACTTGCTCTCCAGCATAGAGATGGTAAAAAAAATGGAAGAAATGAGGAGGTACAAGAGCTGAACAGAACATTTCAAAGAACAGCTTGCAAAGATAAAGTCAAATATTACAACAAAATGTGCAGATCTGGAATCAGAAAACCAAAAATGAAGAACACAGCATTTCTCAAGCTGGGGGAACTGAAGGAAAAATTCAAGCCTCGACTTTTTGTTATTGAACGATTCTCTGGACAAATTATTGAATGATGCAGAAAGCATCAAAAGTAGATGGAAGGAATACACAGAGTCACTATATCAAAAGGAAATGGTTGATATTCATCCATTTCAAGAGGTGGTTGTCAGTTGTTGTTGTTAGATGCCATCGAGTCCGTACCAACCCATAACGACCTTATGCACAGCAGAATGAAACACTGCCTGATCCTGGGCCAACCCCACTATTGTTGCCACGCTTGAGCCTATTGGTGATGCCACTTGGCCAATCCATCTCCTTTGGGGGTCTTCTTCTTTTTCTCTGACCCTCCACCTTACCAAACATGTTATCCTTCTCCAGTGACTGGTCCCTCCTGACAATATGGCCGAAGTATGAGAGATGAAGTTTAGGAATTTGTAAGATGTAGGAATGTGTTATTGTGAACATTTTAAATCCCGTAAGTCAAGAAAAGGAGGAGAAAATGGACATGAATAAATAATATGAAAGATTAAACATTTTCTTTTGAATATGGGATCCAGGATCTGGGGATAGCTGGTTGCAAATATTTTTTCCCAGCCAGACAGTTTTCTCACCGAGATCATATTGTTTACTTAGCAAATAACCCTGTGCAGCAGTGATTTGGCAAGAAGTAGCTTTATCCCTTATGCACTGGCCAGGGAACTTGCTGCACTGTGTCAAAAGTCACAAGTTTTTCAGGGTAGTCTTTGACAGGACCCACACAGTGCAGGGTTACTTAGCCCATGATTTCAAGATGGTATGACATCTGGAGGAAAATTCAGGGATCATCCAGGTGTTGGTTACCAGGATGCCAAACATCTCGATGAAATGAAAGACTTTCAGGGCGCAGTGAAAACACCTACTTGGTTGATACTTTTAGTAAATATATATATATTTGTTGGTGTTATGAAGTGCCGTTGAGTTGATTCTGACCCATAGCGACCCTGTATAGGGTTTCCAAGGAGCAGCTGGTGAGCTTGAACCACTGACTTTGCAGTTCAAACGACTTTGCAGTCTGACCCATTAGCCCACAGCGCACAGGTATGGATTAATTGCTGCCATTATATTTGCTTTTTTGTAATGTTCCTGCTTTCTTTGTTCTGCATGTCTTTCTGTGCTTTGTTCATGCTTTTTGTGTTCTTTCTTGTGAGTTTCCTCATAGTTTTAATGTTTCCATGTTCTTCTTTGGATTTTCATTTTCTTGGTATAGTGTGAAGTGTTAATTTTCTTTTAGGTTACCTTATATTCCATAATCTTTTCCCTCCATTTTTTGCATTTGATTTTATCCTGTAATCTACCTGACCTTCTCACTATCTGGGTCTCTGTTCCTACATGTTTACCTTCTTTCACATTGTAATTTTTTTTATCATAGACTGATCTCCCAGATTCTCAGAATTTTTTCTTATAGTTTTGTTCTGTTCTTGACTCTTCCTTCTGTTGATTTAGTTCTGTGAGGTGCTGCCACATACATCAATCTATGGTTGTTTGTTGTTGATGGTTCTCAGTGCACAGAACTCCCTTTAGTATATTTTGTCATGCAGGTTGTCTTTGGCAAAATCCCCTAGCTTCTGTTTATCCTGGAATGTTTTGATTATACTGTCATATTTGGTTGGTAGCTTTGCTGCATAAAGATTTCTTGGTTGACAGGTTTTTTTGTTTCTTTCTTTTAGGGTTTTATATATGTCTCTCCATTGCCTTCTTGCTTGCATGGTTTCTGCTAAGAGATCCAAGCTTAATCTGACTTGATTATCTCCTTTTATTTGATTTTCGAGAGCTTGATTATGATATGTCTCAGTGATTTTCTTTTGGAGTCTATCCCTCTTGGGGTTCGTTGAGCTTGTTGAATGTTAGAGAATGTTAGAGAAATTTTCTTCCAGAAGTTCTTCAACTATTTCCTTTGTGTATTTGTGTGATTCTTGGTCTGGAATGCCAATAATTCTTAAGGTATTCCTCTTCATGTTGTCCAACATGAATCTTAGACCTTCTTCAGATTTTTTTTATCCTTTTTTCTGTTTGCTCTTCTATCTTAGTGTTATTGAGAGACTTCCAGCTCACTGTTTCTGCCTTTCATCTCATCTATTCTACTCCTTTGTCTTTCAGTGTGTTGTCTATTTCTGATATTCTATTATTGATCATTTGACCTCTTCCTGTATGTTTTGAATTGTTTCCAATGCTGTATCTATCTTATTCGATTGCTTCTGTAGTGCTTTCCTGACTTCTTCCTTATTTTCTCAACTCCATTGTAAAGCATGCTGAAACATTTCATAATATTTTTTCTGAATCACTTCTCAGGCATTTCCAAGTCCTGGCCTCCTTCCAGAATGGAGTTTACCTCTGGGTCATTTGTGTCAGACATTTTACTCTTTTCTGGACTTGTGCTGATATGGTCATCTGGTTTTGCTTCTTGGACATGTTCAGGGGTGAGCTATGCCCTTAATACTTAATTGAGTGTGTGTTTAGGTATTTTTATACTTTTTAATTGCCTCCTGGTAGATGTGATCAGGATGTGGGCTTCCCTTTTCATTCTTCTTATTGATGAACTCAGAGTAACTTTCACAGGTGTTGTCTGTCTCCCTGGTGTATGGCAGTTGGTATTGATTCTTGCCTGGATTGTGGATTTTTAGGGTGTGAATGTAGCTTGACTATATGGCAGGAATTTCTGTCTCTTTTTGGGTGCTATAAGGAGAGAAAAAGTCTCCTATAGATAAAAGGGGAAAACAAAAACAAAACAAAACAGCAACAGCAAAAAAAAAAAAAGAAAAAACAAAAAAACAACCCAGATCGAATACTGTAGTCTATAATCAAAAGGAAAGAGTGAGGAGAGAGAGAGAAAACAAACAAACAAACAAACAAACAAAAACAAAAACTCTGTAGCCTAATATGAGTATGACTTTAATATCCTCTTTCAGCTTCTTGCCTTCAAGGCTACCTGGTAAATTTCGAGATGCCACTTCTGGTTCTTATGCTGTACCCAGTGTTTAATTTTCATCCTGTTTTGTTTTTATGCGTCTCTCACACTCCACAGCCTGTTTTAGCCGTTTCCCTATTAATAAATAGTTCAGGGCCAGCTGTGGCCGTTTTGCACTACCGTTTGATTTTAAGTAGGGACTGCCTCTTTAAATGCTGAGAGGATCTGTGTGCATACATGGTAGAAGAATCCTCCAGTGGTGGGCATTAGGGGGTGTCCACTCTCTCAGGCACCCCCTCTAGTCACCAGAATGGAGCCACTCAGTGAGAGGCCAATGAACAGATACCAAAAAAATCAGAACAAAACAAAATAAAAAATATTGTCCACATTGTCTCCGAGGTTCCCGCAGGTATTAGTCCGTGGTGGGTCTGCTTGCACCCCTGCTTGGTTTTGCTGTTTGATCTCACCCAAGTTGTTGTCTCCTGGCTGCTGAGCCCGGCAGTCTCAAAAGTATGAGATTACTTTCTTCCGCTACAAGTTCCACTAGCTATAAGCCTTCAAACTTTTTAAATACTCCTATATATGTAGTACAGAGTTTTGGAGCTCTCCCCTGAACATAGTGGTATTAACTGGGGTTCCCTGTAGGTGCATGGATATTATCCTATCACAGACAGCATCATACCTCATGACTGATCTGGATGTGTTCTTTTTGACAGTGAATGCAACACCATTCCTCTTTAATTTGTCATTTCCAGCATAGTAAACCATGTGGTTATCAGATTCGAGATGGCAAATACCAGTCCATTTTAGTTCACTAATGTGTAAGATATCGATGTTTATGCATTCCATTTCATTTTTGACAACTTCCACTTTTCCCAGATTCATAGTTTGTACATTCCATATTCCAATTTTCAATGGATGTTTACAGCTGTTTCTCTTCATTTTGAGTTGTGCCCCATCAGCAAATGAAGGTCCTGTGGGCTTTTCTCCCATGGGTTTTACTGCATTTGCGTCATCATGGTCAAATCTACTTTGAGGAGGCAGCTCTTCCCCAGTCACATTTTGAGTGCCTTCCAACTTGAGGGGTTCATTTTCCGGCACTATATCTGACAATGTTTCTCTGCTATTCATAAGGTTTACAGTGACTAAATATTTGGAAGTAGTTTGTCACTCCTTCTTCCTAGTCTGTCTTTGTCTGGAAGCTCATCTGAAACTTGTCCACCATATGTTACCCTGCTGGTATTTAAAATACCGGTGGCATAACTTTCAGAATCACAGCAACTCATAAGCCACCACAGTATGGCAGTACTGTGGTGGCTAGGATATCATATACTAGTGACATATTCCATAGAAAGACGAGTGTGCCAGGAATTACTTATAATCTACAACCTGTTTATGCTGAAACCCAGGCATCTGAATGTTCCATAATAAGTATCCAGGAAGAAAAAAAAAAAAAAATTGAGGTTAAACCATGGCCTCTGAGATTATCCAGTCCTTTGCTTTCATTGAATTGTTAAGGATAAGCACTAGACTACTATAGAATAAACACTGGACTGCAAACTAGAAGGTCAGTGGTTCAAACCTACCAGTTTTTCTGTAAACCGGATGTTGTTGTTTTTACTACTTATAGTGTTTGCTACTCATACTCATAGGGTTTCCATGGAGTGGTTGGTGAGTTTGAACAGCCGAACTTGCAGTTCAAACTGATCTTGCAGTACAGAACATTAGCCATCAGCGCGATACCAGGACTCTGGAAACCCAATACAGGATCACTGATGAGTCTGAACCAACTTTAAGGCACTTAATAACAACAACAATCTTAAGTCAAAAGAGCCCTGTGGCACAAAGGGTTAAGCATTGGGAGAAAAATCAGACTCCCTGTTCCTACAAAGATTTACAATCTCAAAAAATCCTATAGAGTAGTTCTACTCTGTCCTATAGAATCACTATGATTCATAATCGACTCTACAGCAGATTTTTTTTTAAATCTTAATCCAAAACCCTTTTCAGTGTATCATATCATCATTTCTCAAAGCATGTGAATGTGCAAGATACTTGTATGCATACACACACATTCATGTACACACATGCTTGCACTTGTTGGAGGGGTAGTCAATTTAGAAAGTGATATGCCATATACCAGAGTTATGGTTTGGTGCTGTGGGATAATGCATTGGACCACAAGGTCTGTTTGAACTGCTAGGTCTGAGGTTCAAATTCACCAGCCACTCCTATAAGGTTTCCAAAACTGTATTAGGAGAAAACCACTTCCACAAAGCTTTGGAGGTGTCTGGGTGTTTTGAAGTTTCCTATAATGGATAGCCAAAACTTTTTCTTGAATAAGACAGTCCTGGAATAGTAAAGGACTGCTAATGAAGACAGTAGAACAGCAAAATCATGCTAATATAGAGAGTAAGGTGCAACTTCAGTTCTTAGTATACAGGCTGAATCTGGGTGGGAGTAGAGAGTTTTGGATCTCAACTCACAGGGCATATGAAAGCCACTGAGAAGTCTTGCAGTAATTAAATTTCTTTAACTTTATTTAACTCAGATTTTTTCAACACCTAACTGTAAAATCCTGTTATTTACTTTTATAATCTAGAAAAATGTATTCTCTTTTCTTTTCTCTAAAATGCATATTCTTTAGAGCCTATTCAGAAACTAAATGGTATGAATAGTCTGAAAACATTAAATGGATGTGTCCCTACCCAAATGGTGGAATTTGTTCTGATGACAATTGAAACATTTCATCTGACTAGGATTTTTCTATTGTAGGCTACATAACAGTCACTTGCCTTGATGAGAACTGCCCAAGTTGTAAAAGTTTTCAATTGCAAACCCATTAGTACAGCAAGAATTAAGTATCTGGAATGGTATATTCTATTTACCTTCTGCTTACTTTGAATCACGTTAATCTTTATTTGTACCCATGTAGCTTATACTTCATTTCTCAATGAATTGTTAAAATCATTTGCATTTTAATATCCACAAGCGCAGGTGATTTTTCTGGCACTGCTTTTTAGTTGCAGTTTAATATGATGTGTTTCTATACAAACAATGCTAATGTTATACATATGTTTGCCAACATCAACCCTCTTATTTTCATTAAGTACTATTCTAATTCCTTCACAACAATATGAACTTAAGAAAACGACTCACTGAGGGTAGGACACAGTAAGTAAAAGAAAACCCAATAACAACAACTCTATATTACATGCATTATTTTTATTAAAATTGTCTTTTAGGAAAATTTTTGCAAGCCATTTTAATTAGTACTTATTACAGACTAATCACCTGTCATCTGCATAAGAAAACTATTACTAAAGCCTTAATTTTGTCTTTAACCATTTTAAACTACAAATTTAAAAATGATACCAAATAATTTTTATTTTGTAAGCAACAGTTTATGGCCCACCCATTTCCTCAATCACTCAAATATATTCAGATAGTTAACTATTGAGTCATGTAGAACTTTGACTCTGGAAAAGGTACAATAAGTCCAAAAGTAATTGTATGTGTGCAAATGAATTGAAGGGAAATTCACAAATCAGGAATCTTTGAGAAGATTGTAACTGTTTAGTAGACCATTCAAATAGATCAGGCTTAGTTGGTCTCATGATGTAAGCCAAATTGTGCTTCTATTATAGTTTTAGTTTATTTCTAATAGAGAAAGGAAATTCGAATTCAGGGAATTTGGATTTTGCCAGCTACATTACATGGGTTAAGTATTTACATAGGGATTTGTAGGGCAACAACAACAACAAAATGGAACCAGTATAGAGCAAATTGACTGTGTATTTAATGCATATATAATTCTCAAATATTCTCTAATTTATGTTATATGACACTAAGACACTTAGAAGGAAAGAAACCAGTAATTTGATATTTAAATGCACATCATGAAGCTGTACATTTATCAGTGATGCAAATCAACCTTACCACCAAGTGTCATAATAGGCTACATTTATGCAACTACAGCTCACAAGTTCACTGGATGTATGATTTGGAGAAATTTCATTAAATTCATTTTAATTTTAATGTTTTGTAGCATATACCATGGACATTCATGTATATTTTTTCAGTTGATACTCTCAATAACTATGATTTGACTACTATAATATAGCCTTAGTATTTTATATCCCTAATATATATTAAAGCAAATATCAAGAATTCTATACATGGTAGACCATCAATGAATGTAAATATAATTCAAATTGTGTAATTCAAGTGTTGGAGTTTTATCCTATTACTATGGCAAATTTTGGGTAGTAAAGCCGCTCCGCGGGAGAAAGATGAGGCTTTCTACTCCTGTAAAGATTTACACCCTCGGAAACCCTGTACAGGGTCGCTATGGGTCGGAACCGACTCGACAGCACTTAACAACAACAATCATTCTCTTACTCTATGGAATTGTGTGATTTGAGGAAAATGATTTGGCATAAAGTGTCTTTGCGTCAATAAAATGACAAATCTCATGGCTATATTAGATAATATTTTCATGTATAAACACATCTAGGTAAAGTGTCAGAGTTTTCTTGGCTATCCAGATGAATTTCTTACATGATATTAAGCATCTGGATATTCTGAACCATACATCAATCAAATTTGTAGCCATCTGGGCATTTGGCATTATGTAGAAACAACTAAAATGACAACTTTATCTGCATATATTACTCTAACATTCAAAGCTGGAACTGGTAATTATGTATATATAGATAGGTTCAATCCTACCCCAGATTCTGGGATACTTTCTGTATTTACAAAGGAAAGTGCAAGGAAGTATCATTGTCACATTGATGTAGGACAAGGTAGCAATTTTTTTTTTTCTGTTATGCATAATATAACAGAAAAAAATTAGAGAACACAAGTAACTGTTCTGGAATTCCCATTCTTTGCAATGTTATCCCATAGTTTGTTATGATCCATAGAGTTGAATGCTATGGCTTAGTAATTAAA
>NW_006408677.1:6079478-6085593 GCF_000296735.1 Chrysochloris asiatica | reverse complement strand
ACACAAGTAACTGTTCTGGAATTCCCATTCTTTGCAATGTTATCCCATAGTTTGTTATGATCCATAGAGTTGAATGCTATGGCTTAGTAATTAAAGCACAAATAAACATTCATCGACACGAGAATGATGAGATTTTTTTTTTCTCTCTCAAAAAGATTTATAGCCACACAAGCCCTACAAAGGGTCTTCATGAATCAGAACTGAGTCGACGACACTTAAAAACAAACATCCTTCTGATATCATTTGAATTCTGCCATTATCCATCCATCTGATGTCAGCAATGATATTCCTCATAACATGTCCTCTTTTGAAGTCAGCTTGAAATTATGGCAGATACTAGTTGATTTATGGCTGCTTCCTCTTTAAATAAATGAACATCAACCAATTATTTTGGGTATAGTGAATCTGTGTATTCCTTCCATCTTCTTTTGATGCTTCCTGCATTGTTTAATGTTTTGCTCATTGTTATTGTAAGTGCCATCAAGTCAGTTCCAACTCATAGTGACCTTGTATAAAGTTTCCAAAGATTGACTGGTGGGTTTTAACTGCCAAATTTGAGGTTAGCAGCTCAGCGTTTATCTCACAGCACCACACCAGAACTTCATTTTGCTCACAGAATCCTTAAATATTACAAGCAATGTGTGGATTTTTTCTTCAGTTCTTTCAATTTGAAAAATGCTTGCTGTGTCCCTTTTCGCTTTTTGAACTCCAGGTATTTGCAAATTTCAGTATGATACTTGACTTTGTCTTCTCGAGCTGCCCTTTGAAATTTTCTGTTCAGTTTTTTCACTTCGTCATTTATTCCCATTGCTTTAGCTTCTCTGTATTCAAAAGTAAGCTCCAGAGTCTTCTCTGACATCCATTTTGGTCTTTTAATTTTCATTCCATTCTTTTTAATGACCGTTTGCTTTCTTCCTATATGATGTGCTTTATGTCATGCCTCAACTCCTCTGGTCTTGAGTCATTAGTGTCTAATGTATCAAATATGTTCTTCAGATTATCTTTCAAATAAGGTAGGATATTTTGGCTCTAGGGAACTTGTTTTAATTTTCTTCAGCTTCAGCCTGAACTTGAATCTGAGCAATGGCTGATCTATTCCACGGTTGATCCTTGGCCTTGTTTTGAATGATGATACTGAGCTTCTCCAACATCTCTTTTCAACTATGTAATCAATTTGATACTTGTATATTCCATCTGGTGAGATCTATGTCTTTTATGTTGCTGTGGAAAGGGATCTGCAATGATTAACTTATTGGACTTGCAAAATTCTACCATGTGATCTCTAGCATCATTTCTATTACCAAGGTAATATTTTTCAATTACTGATCCTTCCTTTTTGTTTCCAACTTTCCCATTCCAATCACCAGTAATTTTCAAAGCATTTTGATTGCATGTTTTATCAATTTCAGTCAAAAGATGATAGAATTCTCCAATTTCATCATCAATGTTTTTAGTGGTTGTTGGAAATTTTGAATAATGGTGGTATTAACTGGTCTTCCTTGTAGGTGTATGGATATTATCCTATCATAGACAGCATTGTACTTCAAGATAGATCTTGAACTGCTCTTTTTGAGAATGAATGTGATGTCATTCTTCTTCAATCTATTAATCCTCGTAGTAAAAGATATGTTTGTGTGATTCAAAATGGCCAATAGCAGTCCATTTCAGCTCACTAATGACTGGAAATCGATATTTATGTGTTCCATTTCATTTTTTGACTGACTCCAATTTTTCTAGATTCATACTTCATAGATTCCACATTCTAATTAATAATCGATATTTATAGCTGTTTCTTCTCATGTTGAATTGAGCCCCATCAACAAATGAAGATCCCGAAAGTTTTACTACATCCAAATCAGTAAGGTCAACTCTACTTTGAAGAGACAGCTCTTCCCCAGTCTTATTTTGAGTGTCTTCCAATTAGAGCCACTCATCTTCTGTTACTGTATAAGACAATGCTCCACTAATATTCATAAGAATTTCAGTGGCTAACCATTCAGAAATAGTCTGTCTCTTCTTCTATCTTAGTCTAGAAGCTCTGCTGAAACCTGTTTACCATGAGTGACACTGCTGGTAATGTAAAATACCAGTGGCATAGCTCCTAGCATCAAAAAAACACACAAGCCACCACAGTACAGCAAAATGAGAGAGTAGTAGTTTTTGGAGTTTGAAAAATTATTGATGTCTTGAGCTCACCTAGGAAGAGATTTTGATGTAATTCATCTGGGTGGCCTGGATGTCATTTTTTTTTTTTTTTTTTTAGTGCTGGTTAAGTATTTCTAATGTGAAGTCAAATTAAGAGCCACTACTCTACTGGTGTCCTGGTGTGGTGCTGTGGCTTGATGTGCCCGACTGCAAAGCTGTTTGAACTGCAAGGTCAGCAGTTCAAGGTGCTCCTTGGAAACCCTATAAGGGTCACTATGGGTCAGAACCAACTCTACAGCACTTAACAACAACAACAACTCTACTGGTGTAGCACTGTGGGTTAATGCACTGGACTTCAAAGTCGGTTTGAACCACAAGGGCAACCCTATACTATGGTAGCTATGGGGCAGAACCAGATCAATGGCACTTAACAGCAACAATAATCTAATTAATTCATCTGCTGGCATTATTCTACTCTTGGTAAGTTAGTTCTTTCCCAATAAATAGGTCTCTGTTTAGTATATCAGTTTTCCAAAAATCTTCAATGATTGAATCTCTTAAATGTATTTCTTTCATAACAATCACCTTCTTCTTTGGACACTGGTCACATTCCATTAAAAATTCCAGTCATCAAAACTGGTGAAAAAGAAAAACCCTCTTTATTTGCTGATGACATCATCCTGTGTATATAAAATTACAAAGACTCAGCAAAAACATTATTAGAACTCATTGAAAGATTCTGAAAACTGGCAGGTACAAGATCCATATACAAAAAAATTAGCTTGCTCCATTTATAATAATACAGAAAGGAATAGGAAATCAGGAAAACAATACCATTTGTATTTGCTTCCCCAAAAGATGAAATACTTAGCAATAAATATTTCAGACAAACAAAAGACCTATACATACAAAACTATAAAACACTACTACAAGCGACCCAAAATGACATAAAAAATGGAATAGTGTACTATGTTTGTCAATTGGAAGAATGAACATAGTTATTCTTTGTCTGTTCTACCCAAAGCAATCTATAGATATAATGCAATCCCAATCCAGATTCCAACATCATTCTTTAAAGAGATGAAAAAATGAATTACTGATTTTATATGGAAAGAAAGAGACTCCAGATAAGCAAAACATTACTAAAAAAGAAGAATAAAATGGAAGGCCTGTCACTTCCATATATCAAAACTTACTACACAGCCACAGTAGTCAAAATAGCCTTATACTGGTGTAACAAAATAAACATAGATCAATGGAACATAATTGAGAACCCAAAAGTGAATCCATCCAACTATGGTCAAAATACATTAAATGGGGAAGAGATAGTCTGATTAACTAATGGTGCTTTCAGAACTGGAAATCCATTTTCAGAATAATGAAACAAGACTTATATCTCACACAATATATAAAAATGAACTCAATGTTGACTAAAGACACAAATATAAAACCTAGAACAATAAAGATGATTACAGAAAAAAATAGGACAAACTTAGGTGCTTTGATAAATTACTTAAATATATTATCAAACATAACTAAAAACAAACAAACAGAAGACAAAATTGGTAACTGGGACCTCCTAAAATTTAGATACTTTTTTGCATAAAAAGTTTTCAACAAAAGAGCAAAAACAGAACACACAGTTTGGGAAAAAAATAATTGTCAATGTCATATCAGATAAGGAATTTATGGAACACCTTAACATGTATAAAAGAAGAATACAGATAACCCAATTTAAAAATAGACAGAGGACATGAACAGACATTTCACCAAAGAAGACATTCACATAGCCAACAAACATATTAAGAAATGCTTGTGATCATCTGCCATTTGTTGTTGTTCAGTGCCATCAAATCGGTTCTGACTCATACTGACCTTGTGTAGGATTTCCCAGATGTGGCTGCTGGGCTTCAACCACTGACCTTGCAGTTAGCAGTCCAATGCTTAACCTACAGTACCACACCATTCTTCTGTTAGCCATTGTTGTTGTTGTTATGTGCCATGGAGTCGGTTCCAACTCATAGTGACCCTGCACAGGGTTTCCGAGGCTGTTAATCTTTACTGGAGCAGAACGCCTCATCTTTCTCCAGAGAAGCAGCTGGTAGTTTCAAACTGCTGACCTTGAAGTTTGCAGCCCAATTCGTAACCACTACGCTAGCCATTAGAGAGGTGTAAATCAAAACAACAATTAGATATTGTCTTATCCCAACATGAATAACAAAGTTAAACATCAGAAAACAACAAATGCTGGTGAGAGTGTGGAGAGACTGGGACCCTCCTACACTTCTGGTGGGACTGTAACATGGTTCAACCATTGTGGAAAGTGGTATGGCACATTCTCAAAAAATTTAAAGTAGAAATACCATATGACCCAGCAATCCCGCTACATGGTGTATATCCTCCAGAAATAAGAACCGTGACATGAATAGAGACATGCAAACTCATGTCCATTGCACAACTATTCACCATGGGAAAAAAAAAAAAAAGATGAAGAGAGCTTAAATGTCCATCAACAAAAGAATGGCTAAATAAACTTTGATACATATATATAATGGAATATTATGCAGCAGTGAAGAATAATGACGTGTTTGTGAAACACCACATAACATGGGTGAACCTGGATGACTTGCTGTGTGAAATTAGTAAATCACAAAAGCACAAATATTGTATGACACTACTGTTGCAAAAAGTAAAAAGCAAAAAAAAAAAAAAAGTGTTTCTTGATTAAAGAAACATTTTATGATGGTTACCAGGGGAAGTGGAAATTATTCATTGACTAGAGGGTAGACACATATTTACTTGGGTGGTGGAGAAGGCAATATGCAGTAAGAGAGACATTGGCAGAGGAAAAATGAATATAGCAGAATACATGGGAAGGAATGCAAGAGTTAAAGTAAATAGAGAAATACTGTTAACTGGTGGTACATGGAGGGAATTGCAATCATTGTAATGAAATGAAGTATATATTTTATCTGTTCTATATTTGTTGTTGTTAGGTGCCATTGAGTCGGTATCGACTCATAGCGACCCCGTGCACAGCAGAACGAAACACTGCCCGATCCTGGGCCACCCTCACTATCATTGCCATGCTTGAGTCCATCGATGCTGCTACCTGGCCAATCCATCTCATTGGGGATCTTCCTCTTTTTTCTCTGACCTTACAAAATATGATACCCTTCTCCAGCGACTGGTCCCTCCTGACAATATGTCTGAAGTATGAAAGATGAAGTTTGGCCATCCTGGCCTCCAAGAAGCACTCTGGCTAGAATTCTTCCAACATGGATCTGTTGGTTCTTTTGGAATCCCATGGCACTCTCAATATTCTCCTCCAACACCATAACTCAAATGCATCAATTCTTCTATGGTCTTCCTTATTTACTGTCCAGCTTTCACATGCATATGAGGTTATTGAAAATACCATGGCTTGGGTCAGGCGTACCTTAGTCTTCAAGCTGACATCTTTGCTTTTCAATACTTTAAAAAGGTCTTGTGCAAGACCTGGGGACTCATGGGCTCAGAGTCAATGACACAGCCACAGAGGACTGGAATGGAGAGCGGAGGGCCAGCCTATAAAAAGAGGGCAGACAGACGCAAGAACACCCACACTTGCAGATGATACCCACTTGACCTGGCTTCAATGACTGGATAAACAGAGCTCAACCCGAAGAAGAAAGAAGAGGAAAAAAGCGTCATCTGATACAATTCGATAAACATGACCTACACCTATAAATGCAGTAGCTCAAAAGAGGAAACAAATCCCTGCTGCAAGAACTATTCTCACCCCCTCCACACAAAAGGTAGACAGGGATGGGCAACTTGGACATTGGCTACGCAAAATGGGGGGAGGGTTACAAAGGTAAGAAGTGACTGGCTTACAAGCTTTCAAGCGGCAACCTAGATCCAAAGGGCGTGGGGGAAGGTAGAGTCTCCAGTGAATAGTATCCAGCCTGTCCAGGAAGGGCTGATGAAA
>NW_006408677.1:6070261-6071849 GCF_000296735.1 Chrysochloris asiatica | reverse complement strand
GGATAAGGAAAACATCTGGCATCTGGCCTTGGGTTGTCTTGTCTATTACTTATCTAGTTCTTGCTGTTGCTAGGGGTGAAAGGATATTCTAAGGCAGCATGAGCTGATTTAGCATGTTCCTGGAACAGGAGGACGTGTTCAGGCTAATGTACAGAATGGAGTTTTCTTCTTGGTCCTACAGCATCAACTCTACTTTGAGGAGGCATCTCTTCCCCAGTCGCATTTTGAGTGACTTCCAACCTGCTCATTTTCTGGCACAGTATCTGACTATTCATAAGGTTTTCAGTGACAAGATTCGGAAGTAGTTTGTCACTCTTTCTTCCTAGTCTGTCTTTGTCTAGAAGCTCATCTGAAACCTGTCCACCATGGGTGACCCTGCTGGTTATTTAAAATACTGGTGGCATAGCTCTCAGAATCACAGCAACTCACAAACCACCAGTGTACAACAGACAAAATTGTTTGTTTTTATGTTGAAACTGTCACTTTAAATTTCGAGGAGATCTGTGCACATGCGTCGTAGAACCCTCCAGGGGTGGGGGCGGGGTATCCATTTGCTCTGGTATCCCCTCTAGTTACCATAATGGAGGTACACAGTCAGCGAGAGACTAATGAACAATGGACAGATACCAAAAAAATGAATGCCCTCACCTGTATCACCTTGGTTCTGGCAGATGTTCGTGGCTGTTCTGATCCTTCCCCCACTTGTTCTCTCCGAAGATGGTGGCTCTGGGAATAGCTGAGTGTCTTGAATTAGAAAACATTGGATTTCTTGATTCTTCTACAAATTTCCATAGCTGTAAGCCTTCCAATCTTCTAAATATTCTTGTATATGTGGTTCAGGGTTCTAGCACTATCCCCTGAGCCTGTTTGGCATGGGATTCTGTTTTGTTGGTGACGGAGCTCTTCACTGCACGTATACATGATCTGCCATCTTGATTGTATCTTTCAGAGGTAGATTGTCAGAAATTTCTTCCTAATCTATCTTATCTGTAAACTCTGCTGAAACCTGTCCATTATCACAGCAGTACGCATGAGCATAGTATAAAAAAACACACAGTTGCAATGAGGTGCTTTCACTGAGAATCAAACCTGGTTCACCCACATAGAAGCAGAGAATTCTACCTTTGAACCCTCATGTTTTCTAGTCAGCACTGCTATTGTTGTTGTCAGGTGCCATCGAGTCGGAACCGACTCATAGTGACCCCATGCACAGCAGAACGAAACAATGTTCGATCCTGAGCCAACCTCACTACCGCTGCTGCACTTGACGCCATCAATGGTGCCACCTGGCTGATCCATCTCATTGGGGGGTCTTCCTCTTTTTCTCTGACCCTCCATCTTACCCAGCATGACATCTGTCTCCAGCAACTGTTCCTTCCTGAAAATATGTCCAAAGAATGAGAGATGAAGCTCAGCCATCCTGGCCTCCAAGGAGCACTCTGACTGCACTTCTTCCAAAACAGATCTTTTGGTTCTCCTGGCAGTCCATGGCACCTTTAGTATTCTCCTCCAACACCACAACTCAAAGGCATCAATTCTTCTATGATCTTCCCGATTCACCGTCCAGCTTTCACATCCATATGAGGTT
>NW_006408677.1:6065578-6069588 GCF_000296735.1 Chrysochloris asiatica | reverse complement strand
TGTGAGGGTTGGAAATCTAAAGGTGGACATTTTGTAGCAAGGAGGGGAGTGATTAACTTTTCAATCTAGGAGCAGAGGACCCTAGGACCATCAATGGAGAAAAGCAGAGAGCGGGATCCTACCCAGAGAAGCAGTGAGGCCTGAGATGGAGGCAGAGAAGACGACGTCAAGAGATGGAGTGGCTGGAGACTTGGGATCCGGAGAGGAAAAGGGGCTGAGGACTGTGGTGGTGGGGGGCATGCAGGCTTGCAGGGTACACCCTTTGGTTGGGTGAGGATGCACGGAAGGGATGGTAACTATGCCAATGAAATGATAGATGATAGAATGAATGTAAAACTAATGTTCTCTCATGTAGACTACCACACAACTCACAATAAAATATTTATTTAAATAAATAAATAAATAAAATAAATGGTTGTTAATCAATAACAAATTTTAAAACAGGTGAAATCGATCTCTATCCTTTGTAAGCTTTCTTCTACATGCTATATCATTTTTGTTTACTCGTGTGTCTGGAAGACCGAGTAAAACAAATTTCAATAAGTTAAATGGCATAGCATTTCTTAATATTACTGATTCCAAGTAATATCCAGCACTATGTAAACTAGCTTTTTAAAAGTTACACACAATTTTAATTGTTTATATTATGTTGTTGTTGATGAGTGTGATTGAGTCAGTCCTGACTCATAGTGGATTTGTGTGGGGTTTTCCAGGAGCAGATGGTGGGTTTGAACCAACAACCTTTTGGTTAGCAGTCCAGTGCTTGTTTATATTGCCACACCAAGATATATATTATATACAATTTAAATATCTTATTTCTTTATAGGATCCCTTTATTAAATGTTATGCTGTTAAAAAAAAAAAAAAAAAAAAAAAAAAAAGGCCTTGTGCAGCAGACTTGCCCAATGCAATACGTCCTTTGATCTCTTGACTGCTGTTTCCATGAGTGTTGATAGTTGATCCAAGAAAAGTGAAGTCCTTGACAACTTCAGTCTTTTCCCCATTGATAAGAATGTTGTTTATTGGTCCAGTTGTGAGGATTTTTGTTTTCTTTACGTTGAGATATAATCCATACAGAAGGCTGTGCTCTTCGATCTTCATCAGTAAATGTTTTAAGTCCTCTTCAATTTCAGCAAGCAAGGTTGTATCATCTGCATATTGCAGGTTGTTAATGAATCTTCCTCCAATCTTGATGCCACATTTTCCTTCATAGAACCCAGCTTCTTGGATTATTTGCTCAGCCTACAGGTTGAATCTGTTCTATATACCTGCTCTCAGTTAACAATAAAAAGTTTTAAAGCAAAACAAAAAACCTCCAGTCACATGTTTAATTTGATCTTGGTTGACTAAAAACAGTTAATGTTGGAATCTGATTATTTGATAACCTTTCTCTTAGTTTCCAGAATGTTATGCCTTTTCTGAATATTGTGTCCCCTGACTTTTGACCAAGGCTAGACATTTAGTGTTAATATTGCTCAGTCTGCCTCATTCTACCACCTGTAATTTGGTTTATGACATCATTATCTGGATGCTTATGGATTTGTTTTAATTCCATAAATATTTTGGCATCATGCTGCCCTGAATGGAATAGCATGATGGTTAACATTGTGAGCATAGAGTAGTTGTTTTTGTTAAGTGCTGTTGAGTCTTTTCATACTCATAGGAATCCTGTATAGGGTTTCTAAGGAGAGGCTGATGGCTTTGAACCAGTGACCTTGTGGTTAGCAGCCCAGTGCTTATCCTATAGCACTGTACCCAGACTTCAAAGAGTTAGGCTACCTGAAATGAAATCATAGTCCCACTATTCACTAACTGTATGGCCACGTATCACTGTCTTTGTCTTCGTTTCCACATCTATAAGTGGAAATAATAATCATAATACATATGGTTGTGAGCATTAAGTGAAATAATGCCCATATATTTAAACCCATATTAGTACCTATATCAGTTTATAATGATAAAAGTCTGACAGGTAATAATAGTGATTTACTTAAAAGCAACAATAATAATTTGATAATCAAAACAAATTATCTCATACATCCTACTTGCCATTCATACACTGTTGTTGCTGTTAAGTGCCTTAAAGTTGGTTCTTACTCATAGTGACCCTGTGTAGGGTTTCTATGGAACCACTGGTAGGTTTGAACTGCTGCCCCTGTGATTAGCAGCCCGCTGCTTATCCTATAGCACCACACCAGGACTCCATTGATACACTTGTTATTGTTGTTGTTAAGCTCTGTCTAGTTGGTTCTCACACATAGTGACCCTGTATAAGGTTTCTAAGGAACGACTGGTGAGCTTGAACACTGACTCTGCACTCCAAACTGACCTTGCAGTTCAGTGCATTAGCCCGCAACACCATACCAGGACTTCTTTCATACACTAGACGTAGCCATATTTACATAGCTGTCAGAACTGCAATTTTGCCTTGGAAGTACTGAATTTCTCTAGGGAAAAGTAGAAAGGGGTCCACTGCTTTCAATGAATGAGTAGGCCATTGCCTTTGAGATCATAGAAAAATGCTATGATACTTGCTTCATAATTGCTTTATTGCCAGGAGTTTTCAATGAAACCATAAAATAAAAAGAAAAGAAAGATCAGCCTAATTGCCTCAAGATGGATATGTAATGCATAAATCTTTTGTTTAATGGATCTAGTAATAGTCCACCTGTTTCACCAGCCTCCTTTCCATTTCAGTATATGAATTACTAGTGATTTCAGAAGTGAACAAACCCAGATTTTGAAATGCAGTAATGTTATAATTTAATGACAGCTCATCTCAATTTTAAATCTTACCTAATCAAATAATTGTAGATTTTAAGGACAGATCTTTGCTCTGCTTATCATTTTTATTGCACACTCATCATTGAGATATCCTTTAGTTAGAGGTTATGGGCCCAAATGTCCCACTTAGAGGATGAATAAGAAATAAGTAGAGGAACAGAGAAGAGGTGGGCAGGTGGTGGGGATCTTAGTTGATTTGAGACAAAATTCACTACGATAACATAAAAGGATTTAGCATTCAGTCAGGTCACTCTGCATTCATTTGCCACTATTTGACTTCATTATTTAATCTATTACAACATTCAAAAAGTTTGCCACACATGATCCTGTCCACAATAAGTACAAATTAAGTCTAAATAGGCCTTGCCACTTTAAACATGTCTGAGATTCAGGCTCCAGTAATTCAGAATTTGTGATACATGAAACTTCTCTGAAAAAAAGTGGTACAATTATTCTCAGCATATTAGCAGTGTTAGCACATTGAGGGAGGGGTTTTTATGCTACTTCAAATACAACCTTTTCAAGCACCTAAGAACTCATTTACTACAAATAATAGATATGATAATCATAAATCATCATGACAATCCCAATGAAACAAGTCACTCTGTTTACAGTAAAGATGATTTTTTAAGGCTGTTATTAATTTTTGCTCTGCAAAAGTCCATGAAATATATATTTCTGTCTTGTCAACTTATTAGAAGTATTACATTTACCAATAAAAGAGACTTTTAAATAGGTATTTTTAAATGTTTGCTTTCTAGTCAGGATTATTGTTGTTGTTTTTGGCTGTCATAGAGTCGGCGTCTGAGACATGGCTACCCAATTCACAACAGGAGAAATACTGTTCAGTTCTGTGCCACTCCTGTGACTATTGTGATCCAAAGACTCTCATTGACTGGTTTTCAGAGGTTGTTGTTGTTGTTAGGTGCCATCAAGTCAGTACTGACTCATAGCGACCTTATGCACAGCATAACGAAACAATGTCCAATCGTGGGCTACTGTTGCCACACTTCAGTCCATCGATGCTGCCACCTGGCCAATCCATCTCATTGGGGACCTTCCTCTGTTTCTCTGACCCTCCATCTTACCAAACATGATATCCCTCCTGACAATATGTCCAAAGTATGAGAGACGAAGTTTGGCCATCTTGGCCTCCAAGGAGCATTCTGGCTGCACTTCTTTCAAAACGGATCTATTGGTTCTTTTGGCAGCCCATGGCACTTTCA
>NW_006408677.1:6039535-6060733 GCF_000296735.1 Chrysochloris asiatica | reverse complement strand
TACTGCTTCCACGAGTCTTGATAGTTGATCCAAGAAGAATGAAGTCCTTGACAACTTCAATCTTTTCTCCATTGATCAGAATGTTGTTTATTGGTCCAGTGGTGAGGATTTTTGTTTTCCTGACATTGAGATGCAACCCATATTGAAGGCTGTGCTCTTTAACCTTCATCAGTAAATGTTTCAAGTCCTCTTCACTTTCAGCAAGCAAGGTTGTATCATTTGCATATCACAAGTTGTTAATGAGTCTTCCTGCAATCCTGGGGTTAAATCTCAATTCTGGCATTTCATGGGTATGTGACCTTTGGAAAGTCATTCAACCTCTTGGAGTCTCAGTTTCCTCACCTGTAAAATGAAGATGAATCAAAGCATGTGTGTATACCAAAAACTTTTAGAACTATGTGACACATATGGTATATACTTAGTTAATATTAAAACTATAATAATATTATTATGTTTTTCTACTACCTATGTTTTTCATGTGCTGCCAGACAGCTTAAGGTTCTCTCTGTGGCCCACCTGTCATGAGGGCAAATACTTTATCATTTGCATGATATGATTCCCTCTTATATTTCTATCGTTGTTTTAAATTTATTTTACTTCATTAAATTGTTCGAAGCTCCATAAATCTAATTCAGAACAAGGCATACATCAATCAACCAAACAAACAATAAAATGTAAGGTTTAGCTTTAGCTGCTATGCAGAATTAAAAGTAAAAATATCCCCAAAGCATATTCTCCTTCATACTTTTTTCAGATTTAGATTTATTTTTCTCTATTAATCTGAACTGGTAAAATAAATTAACCTTCTATTACAAAAATTTGAAACCATATAGAAACGTTATGTAATAGTATAATGAACTTCCATTTATCTTTTCCAGTTGTCAGATTTAATTCCAACTCATGGTGACCCTATGAGTGTCAGAGTAAAACTGTTTTCCATTGGGGTTTCAATGACTAATTATTCAGAAGTTAATTGTCAGACTTACTTCCAAGGTGCCTCGGGGTAGACTCAAACCTCTTTTAGTTAGCAGTTCATTTTATAATTGTGTTCATTTATAAAGTGTTCAGTTTATAATTATTGACATTTTGATATATTTGCATCTTCTGTATTTTTCTAGATTTTATTAAAGTGATGATACAGAAACCATAATGCATTGCCCCTAAATAATGTCTAAAAAAACATTTTTCTTTGTAAACACAATATTGTTAAAAGATGTTAGAAAATTAAACATAGAATTAGTGAATATCAAGAGACTGTGTGCCCCTTGAAGGGAAGGAATGGTGGTTTCTACCACTTATATATCAGTCACTGTCACAGGTATGGATATATGTGCTCTGAGTGAGTTGATTTGTCAATTACTTCATGCAGTTGTATTATATTTGTTCAGTTTTTCTCTCTAGAGCACAAAAATGTTCTTTTTGCCTCTCTCCTCTTGCTTCCCATGTCAACAAAAGTGAAAATAATGCTGTTGCTGTTGTTAGATGCCATCAAGTTGGTACCAACTCATAGCGACCCTGTGTACAACAGAATGAGATACTGCCTGGTCCTGGGCCAACTTCAAAATTGTTGACACACTTGAGCCCATTGATGCTGCCACTTTGGCAATCCATCTCACTAGGGGTCTTCCTCTTTATCTCAGACCCTCCACTCTACCAAACATGATATCCTTCTCCAATGACTGTTCACTCCTGACAATATATCCAATGTATGAGAGATGAAGTTTGGCCATTCTGGACTCCAAGGAGCACTTTGGCTGCACTTCTTCCAACTCAGATCTGTCGTCCAACACCATAACTTAAAAAACATCAATTCTTCTATGGTCTCCCTTATTCACTGTCCAGCTTTTGCATGCATATGAGGTTATTGAAAATACCATAGCTTGCTTGGGTCAGGTGCACCTTAGTCCTCAAGCTGACATCTTTGCTATTCAGCACTTCAAAGAGGTCTTTTGCAGCAGATTTGCCTAATGCAATACATTGTCTGATTTCTTGACTGCTGTTTCCATGAGTGGTGATAATGTAGGGAAATTAAATTCCTCTCTCCTTGTGTAAACTCACAGAGGTTGCCCCTGCCTATGACACTCTGAATCTGTAGGCAAGTTAATAACTCTTTGCCCGCTGGCAAAAATCACAGACTTCTCCCTTCTCACGAACTGTGGTAGTTAATGTTTGTAAGGTACTTTTAGATTCATGGAAGCAACAATATATGCCCTGAGCATTCTTAATCCCACAGTTTAAATGGATTTTATTAGTAATCGTTTAAAGCAGCTACTATATCAATCACAAGCACCAATGTTTTTCTACCTTTTCCCATAGAATATGTGTATTGCTTTCAATTACAGTTCCTTTTATTCTCTTGTCATTTTGGAAAATAATTAATAATTCTATAAATGCTAGAGACATGAAACCACCTTGAACTTTATCAGATATGACAATTGTAATGTCCACTAGAGGCTTTGCCTATTGCTCTTAAGAAATGCATGATTTAACAACAATCTCCGTCTGGGGATACTCAGTCCAAAATATTGGTATTCGACATACCAAAACTGCTTTACCACAGGGGAAATATACTTCATTATTTAAGAATAGCTATCATCAGCATTTCTCCTAATTCATTCTTCCTTGATTGTCTTCTCCCATGTATTAAGGTTTAAGTCTTAGTCAAACTTTTAATCTTTGACAAAACATCACATTTAGAAATAGCTTGGGTTCCATCATGCCTCGACAAGCACTGTGCAATTCTTGTTCCTGTGCTGGTAGTAATTGACAAGACTACTGTCATTCTTTGCTATTATGAGCTCAATTAATGCTGCCAGGAAAAAGGGACTATGGCATTTTGGCAGCTAATCTTTGCCAGGCTCTAAACTTTCTTGTAAGCATTACTACTTGGCCACACAAGGATTTTATGAGTGCTGTTTGACATCTCAGGTGTTGATTTAGTCATAATTGCAAAATACATTAAGTTGTCTTTTATTATGTTGTCTGGTTTCGTTTCTGATCTGTCTAATGTTTTCTGGACAGGAAATATGAATTTCACATATGTCAAATTTTAATGCAAAGTACTGATGTTTACGTTTGATAGGATGAATCATACGCATTTCTAAATTTGTTCATTCTAATGACATTAAAGTTGGACAAGAACTATTGGACCCATTTTATAGATGAAAAAGCTAAGAACATTTGTGTTTTAATTTTCTAATATTACAAGGGCCAGGAAGAGAGCAGAGTTCTCTTTAATTCTGGTTAAGCACGAAACACTGCCTCCTAATTTGTCTAACTTGCTTATCAAAATAATGAGAATTTGATGAAGAACAACTAACCAGAACCATCCAGGAGACAACTAGAGTCAGTTATAGGACTTGATTGAATGCATGCATGAATGAATGGCAGCAGACCATTAATTTAGGGTCATTTTAATTTAGGATTAAGATTGACCAGTAGCTTTTATTCAAAAGAGGGAATAATTGAATCGATCTTGACTATTCATGTCAGGACTGTTTATGTCAGGGAGTCCTGGTATGGCACTTTAGGATAAGCAATAGACCACAAGGCCAGTTTGAACCGAAGGTCAGTGGTTCAAACCCACCAGCTGCTCCTCAAAACCCTATACAGGAGTTCTATGAGTCAGAACCAACTCGATGGCACTTAACAACAACAGCAACAATGACAATTAAGTGTCTTGGAGTCGTTTTTAACTCAAAGCGACCCTGTATAGGGTTTCTGAGGAGCAACTGTGGTGAGTTTGAACTGTTCGCCTTGTGGTTAGAAGCCCAGTGTTCATCCTATTACTCCATACCAGGACTCCTAACACACATGTGTTCATAATGATACAGTCAGCTTTGCAGCAACTATTTACATCACCTTATAGATCAGGGTATCCACTCCAGTTGAAGAGTGGCCAAGTGTGTACCATAAGCCACAAATGTGGCTTTCTTCACAAAGGCTAAAGGAGAAAGAGTGCAGATAGTGAAAGTATGTGTTTTCAGTTTTAGTTTTATTTCGCTTTGCTTTGCTTTCTGAACTAGTCTAGGAATCTTAGTTTTAGTTTTTGTTTTTTTGACCAAAAGATGCCCTCATATTAAGTAACATACAATTTGTATGCCAAGAACATAGACTCATCAATTAAAAATGAGTTCTGTCCCAACTAATGCTTACTGAAGCAGAACTAACTTAGGTATTTCCAAATAGTATGAATGAGACACTGAACTTTGGACAGTTTTCTCACCACTAACCACGTAGCAAATTGGTGACCAGTGTGTGGTAAGTGATTATTCTATTGAAAAATCAGGATACTCTGAGGAGACAGATATTTGTATGTGACAGTGTCAGGATTTTCTGGTCTTCTCCCTTAAATAGTCTCTTCATGACTCTAGTACCTTTTCGTCCTCTCTCCTTCCCCAGTCTCTCTTCTGCTCACTATCTTCTCTGGTTACACTTGATTTAACCAGACCTCCTACCACTGACTCAAATGGAAAATATGCAGAACTACTGCCCAGAAAGCTGGCATGTGGCAGAATCCTCTTGGACGCCAGTAGTCTCATTCAGTGCTAATGATAGCCCGTGAGAGCCATCAATCTTTTCAGGGAATACCCATGTCAGAGGATATAGAGATTTCAAAAGCAGAGTGGTAAATGCACACCATTCAAAATGTGCAAATCAGTAGTTGTTCATTTCCAGTAATGGATTTGGTAGTGGCCAGTGTGAAAATATTCTAAGATAACAATAACAGCAATAGTGTTCTGAATTTCAACAGCACTTTTCCTCTTGTCAGTGTACTTTACCATCTGTTATCTCATTTAATCCTCACAACAGTCCTATAAAGTAGGCAGGGCAAGGAGGTATTATCACCCCCTATTTGACCTATGAGAACACCCAAGTGAAATGACAAGTTAATGACAGAACCTCAACTCTAATTTAAGGGATCTGACTCCGAGCTATTTACCCAGCCATCCAATCATTCCTTTCTTCCTTCAAATATATCAGCTTCAGTCCTAGCATATTAGATGCTTTTAAGGAAAAGAGAATGGTTATATATATATATAATGCTTTTTATTTTATTTTACTTTTCCATTATCTTTTTTAATTGGAAAATGTTCAAACCTACAAAATCACTGCAAGGAAATTATAATGACATACATATACTTTCACCTAGATTAACTACTTTTTAACATTGTGCTACATTTGTGTTACCGCTATATATAGATGCTTTGGTATGTCTATATGTGGTTTTTCTCTGAACCCTTTGAGAGTTAGTTACAGATATGATACTTTAATCCCTTAATGACTTAGTATGCATCTCCTAAGAAAAAGGATCTTCTTCTACAACACTAAAATACAATAATCAAATTCAGGAAATTTAACACTGACACTATCATGTAACAGTTGGTGTTGTTAGGTGCCATCAGGTCACGTCTAACTCATAATACAACAGATCAAAACACTATCCAGTTTTGTACCATTCTCATAATCATTGCCACGTATAAGGCAGCCTAGTGGTGTAGCCATTATGTCAATCCATCTCGTTGAGGGTCTTCCTCTTTTTCACTGACCCTCTACTTTACCAAGCATGATATCCTTCTCCAGCAACTGATCCCTCCTGATAGTATGACCAAAGAACTTGGAAGTCTCATTATCCTTGCTTCTAAGGAGTATTCTGACTACATTTCTTCCAAAACAGATTTGTTTGATCGTCTGGTGGTCCACAATATATTCCATATTCTTGGTTCACACCATAATCTATACTCAAATTTCTCCAAATTTCCTGATTCCGATTCTCATCAAAGATCATGCATTACATTTACTTAATCCTCTTTTCATTTTAATATAGAATAGTTCCCTACCATTTAAATTAAATTAAATTTAAATTATTTTTGCCTTTATTGACATTGACATTTTTGAAGTAAGCAGGCCAGTTGTGTCAAATTACCTTCAATTTGAATTTGTATGATTATTTCCTCATGATTAGATTCAGGTTACACATTTTTGACAGGAATCTTGTGCCCTTCTCAGTACCTCACATTAAGAGGCACATGATGTTTTGTTTGTCACATTATTGGTTATTCTGAGTTTGATCATTTACTTAAGGTGGTGTCAGCCAGGTTAATACATTGCAAAAACACCTTTATATCCTTTATAACTAATAAGTAATCTTTTGGGTGATACTTTGAGAACATTTGAATGTCGTGTTCCCAAACCTTTTGTTGATGATTCTTTCCTGAATCAGTTGTTACAATAATGGTTGCAAACTGGTGATTTTCTAACTCCTTTTACATGAATTAGTTGATTATCTATAAAAAGAAGTGAAAACACTATATCATTTGGAATGTCTGTGTTCCCCTCTTAAAGAAAGTGTGAAACTTTTTTCAAAGTTGCTGTAAGATCTTCGTATTACTCTTTCTTGTAATTTTAGCCTTTCTGGTATATTCAATGCTATCTCATGGTGGCATTAATTTGCATTTTGTTGATGACAAATTATATTGAGCACCTTTTCCTATGCTTATTGACCATTCAGATATCTTCTTTGGTTAAGTGTCTCTTCAAGATTTGTAAACACTTAAAATTTTGTTTATGTTGTTTTCCTTAAATTCTAGGAGTTATTTATAATTCTGGATGAAAAAAGAAAAAAAAATAAGATTGATTGAGACTGATGTTTTCTCTTAGTCTGTGGCTTGCCTTTTCACTTTCTTAACCATATTTTTGGAAAATCAGAAGGTTTTAATTTTAATAAAGTCCATATTATTCATTTTTGTACTATGTATATATATATATAATATTTTTTTTCCCAAAAAAGTTCCCATTGGGAGCTTCTTCAAACTGGTTCCTGTGTTCTCTTGACATATCTCCAACATTTTTTTTTTTGAATACTTCCATACTTTCTGTTATCTAAGGTAATTAAATAATTCTGTGCTTTTCCTACATTAAACTGTTTCCAATATGAACCTTAGAGTCCTGGTGTGGTGCTGTGGGCTAATGCGCTGGAATACAATGTTGATTTGAACTGCTAGGTAGGTGGTTCAAGCTTACCAGCCACTCCTCAGAAACCCTATACAGGGTTGCTATGAGTTGGAGCCAACTTGAAGGCACTTAACAACAACAATGTGAACCTTGAGTCTCAAAATCATCAATACTTTAATTTATTTGTTCAATGAATCCTTCAATATACACTAAACAGTTTTAGTTTATTTTAGTGAAGAACGCTGTGTGAACAAGTCACAAAGTATTGCCACTGGGGCTCCAGTTCATACACACATGGGTTCTTTCCAAAAGAAACATGTTCCTGTGATCTTTGGATGGCTGTAGTCAATTTTTCCCACTTTTTTTTTTTTTTTTTTTGTCTCCTTAAGACAAAATCAAATCCACTTTCATCAAGTAGATTCCAACTCATAGAGACCCTTTATAGGATTTCTGAGGCTGCAAATCTGTATGGGAGCAGGCAACCTCATCTTTCTCCAGAGGAGTGGTTGGTGGATTTGACCCACCAACTTTGCAGTTAGCAACTCAACAACTAAACGATGCCTTAAAAAAAAAAAAAAAGTTTCAATCAAAACAGTGACTTTTGTCAGGATCTGCTGGGTCAGTTAAATTCAAAACAGAGGAATCAATCTAGGTTATGGGAAGTGTATTTTGGGATTTCAAAGGGGTAATCTTGATAGATTTTCCCCAAAGGACATAGGACAAAAGGAACCAGTCAAGTGTGTTGTTTATGTATACCTACATAGCACACAAACAAGGATAAGGCAGACAGTATTGTTACTAGGGTTCTGGTTCATACATGTATGAGTATATTCCAAACAAAATATGTTATACATTGCAATGCAGTGAGCTACTCCATATGTCTCTTCTCACCATAGTCTTTGTAAATAACACCACTACTTTTTTCCTTATTGGTCTCAGTAAGAGAAACTGGTAAAAGATACTGATAGGATGACATGAGTCAGCTGTGGACATTAACAGAGTTAAATGTTATTGTAAAAACTTGAAACTCTAGCATGGGTATAAAATGAGCCATCTCAGAAGCAGGAGGGTGGGATTCACAGTCATCAAAAAGAAGAGCCAGGAGGGAGTATGTCCTTTGAACCCTGATATCCCTGCATATTGAACCTCCTTGACTCAAGGACTGAAAGGTGTGACAGTGGAAGAGTGACAGAGCAGCAACAATAGCAGAACAAAGAAACAGAGAAAGAGACAGAGACGTGGGCTCCCCAGGCCATTGAGCAGGATAAGCTCAGTGTATCTGGGCAGGAGTATGGGTTTGCTTGGAGTATGGGTTGCCTCAAGGCACTTAAGGAAACTAGGTTTGCTGATTCATGGAAATAGAGCCAGTCATTGTCATCTGGCTGAGGTCTAGGGTGGAGTGACACATCCTTTGGACATTTATCTGCAGTCATAAAAGAGCTTTGTAACATGGCTTGCGCAGAGAGGGGCCTGCCTGTTGGAATGGCAGAAGAAAGGCTGTCCTGAGTGGAAGAACTGTGCTCTAAGCATTTTCTAATCCTACACTGTAACCTGTGTAACTTCCATAATAAACCCCGTAACTGAATATTGTCTCTCAATTCTGTTTGGTCATTGCAGTAAATTATCAAATCCAGTTGAGTAGAGAGTGCTGCAGGAGGGGATACTTTAGTTGTCAGAGAGAGAGAGAGAGAGAGAGCTATAGTAGGGATATTTTGTGTCTTTTTTTTTTTTTTTTTTGCAATCATGTGTCTATAATCAGGAGATGGCTGTGGATAAGTTCTCTCAGTAATACACTTGTCTTAGTCTTGTAGTTGTTGTTATGTGTTCTGTCGGATCATGACCATGCATAGGATTTCTGAGGCTTTAATTCTTTATGGAAACAGAAAGCCTCGTCTTTCTTTGGTGGAGTGACTGGTGGGTTTGAGCTATCGACTTGTCAAGTATTTACCTTAAAATGCCATCAGCGCTTATTAGTCTCATTGTTGTTGTTAAGTGCCATTGAGTAAATTTTGACTCATAATTACCCTGTATAGGGTTTCTGAGAAGCAGCTGTTGGGGTTGAACCACCAATCTTTTAGTTAGCAGTCCAGTTCTTATCCTAAAGTGCCACACCAGGAATCCTTAGTCTCACTGTTGTTGTTAAGTGCTCTCAGGTCAGTTTCAACTCATATCAACCATGTATAGGGTTTCTGAGGAGCTTCTGGTGGGTTTGAACCTCCAACCTTGTGTTTCAAACTGACTTTGTGCATTATCCTGTAATTCCACACCAGTACTCCTAGTCTCATTAAGGTGCCTTAAAAAAACAAAAACAAAAAACAACAAGCTACAATCAAAAGAGTAGCTTCCAAGAGGAACTGCTGGGGCAGTTACATTCAAGACAGAGATGTCAGCTCAGAAGTTTTTGGGAACTGTTTCCTGGGATTCCAAAGGTATCATCTTGATACATTTTCTTGAAGGCCATAGTATGATCATGAGGGCTTATTATAAATATATTCTAATAAAAATGAAAATTGACATTGGTGAGGAAAAAGGTCAGGAAAGTGGCACAGAGACATTTGTTTTTCTGTCACAGTAATGCACTTATTCATTCTTTGAGGGTAGTAAGGACTGTCCTATGAGAATTTTGCTAAGAAACCTCACTTCATCTACCACTGTATTCCTGATCTTTCCCTTTCAGACTTCCTTTTGTCCCCCAAACAAAAAAGAACATTTAAAAGAAACATGATTGGAGTTCCTCAATGTTGCCAAAACTGCTGTTTTGACATGTTATAATTCAAAGAATGCAGAATTCTTCAGGGAATAGTTAGAGAGATGGACACACTGCCTTCAGAACTGTATTGACATAGATGGAGGATATGTTGGGAAACAGTAGTTTCACATTTTGGTATTTCTATGTAATGAAATTTTCTATTGTTTTGTAGCCATATTGTTTTATTCACCCTAATATTTAGAAACCAATATCTGAGTATCAGTTGAACTTACTACTATTTTGATATAATTGATTCTAGACCTTTTAAGTGTTAGACAGAAGGGAAATAGATGGATCTACATATAGATACAGAGATAGATATCAAACCAGTTGCTGTCATGTCAACCCCAGCTTATGTTGTGACCAACTGCTTCAGAGTGTGCTCTATAGGGTTTTTAGTGACTGTGATCTTTCAGAAGTAGATTACCAGGGTTTTCTTCGAGATGCCTCTGGATATGTTCAAGCAGTCATTTTTGTAGCTGAACACATAATCATTTATGCCACCCAGGGGCATATATGGAATCCTGGTGTGCCACTGTAGGATAAGCACTGGACTTCTTATCATAAAGTTGGTGATTCAAACCACCAGCTGATCCCTGGAAACTCTATACGGATTGCTATGAATTGGAACCAACTCAGTGGCACTTAACAACAACAACAAGGGACATATATATGCAGGGACTTTTAATTCCATTTTTCCCAAATTTTTGAAACCTCCAGATATAGATACACACACATACACCAACACAAACATATATTTCCATGAGTTCATTCTGATATGTTTAATTCCAATCTAATGGTGCAGGGTTTTTCCTCTATTTCCCCCATTTCAGACTTTTCAATTCCTTCTCCCACAATATAAACCCTGTTCCTAAATCATCAGTACATTCATTTATTTGCCAAAAAAAAAAAAAAAAAAAAATCTTACAGAACATACAGCAAAGCTTTGGAAAGGCTATAATAATATTAATATGAGCAATGCATCTTTTAATTAAATGCCAAATTTTCTTTTTAGTTATTTTTTCCCTTAGAAAGTATTTATTGAGTGTGCACAGTCAGAATACCCTGCTCAAAATTTACTATTTATCTATTTGCTACTACACTACCAGAGTATGTATATACATACTCTGGTAGCGTAGTGGTTATGAATCGGGCTGTGAGCCACAGGGTCAGCAGTTCGAAACTACCAGGTGTTCCGCGGGAGAAAGATGAGGCTTTCTGCTCCCGTAAAGATTTACAGCCTCAGAATCCCTGTACAGGGTCGCTATGAGTCGGAACCGACTCCACGGCACATTACAACAACTATATATATATATAACTATGTAGAACTCTATTGTTTGGATTTCCTACATATGTGTATAGGTTGAATCCAATATTTTGATAACATAAATCTTGCAATGAATAATAGTGTATATATACATTTTTGCATTGATGATGCATTTTCAGAGTAAACTCCTAGAGATAGGAATGTTGAGTCAAAGGATAAATATGTATTTAACTCTTCAGCTATTTCAGTGGTATGTTGAAGGTGGCCCATACTGCTTTTAAGAGACAATGCTTACATTTTCAGAAATTTTGTTAGCTAATTGTTAGCAACAATTGTTAAACATAACTAGCACTAAAAATTAAATTGTGTAACATTACAATTAAATTAATTAATTTCAAAACTGGTGTATTACATGCTGTCAACTTACCACACCATAATTTTTTAAACTATGTTTTACTACCATCTATGTTCTTGCAGTTATTTATGTTAATTTGTATATATATTATAGACAAAGTACATAATGATTTCCTCATTTGCATCGCTTCCAAATTTACATTCTGTAGCTTCACCTTGGTAGGTTGAAATTGTCCATGGCAGGAGTAAGGAGTATTTTCATGAGTGAAATCAGCAAGTGCTACACATCAGAAAATTCTTTGTTTTTGTTTTGTTTTGTTGCCCCACCCCCAATCCAGAATATGTCAAATATGTTTCAGCACATTGTTGGATATTTTTAAATTCAGCTCCAAAAGGTAATATCATTTTGCACTCTTACCAGCAGCGTATGAGACTTCCTATTTCCCCACAGCCTCACCAAGAGTTTAAAGTCCGGCCTATGAATATTTTTAAATGAAGGGTGCTAAATTATGTCTAAGTATACTGTTGATTGCAGTCCTGGTATAGAGCTGTAAGATAAAGCACTGACCTCAAGGTCAATTTGAACCAGAAGGTCAGTAGTTCAAACTCATCAGCTGCTCCTTGGAAACCCTATACAGGGTTGCCATGAGTAGGAACTAACACTTAACAACAATAACAATACTGTTGATTTATATTTTTCTAATTGCAAGTAAAGTTGAATGTTAAATATCATATCCTTGGAAAGGAGTACTGGTGTGGTACTGTAGGATAAGCACTGACTGCTAATTGAAAGATCAGCAGTACAAATCTAACAGTAGCTACTTGGAAACCCTATACAGGGTCATTATGAGTCAGAATGGAGGCACTTAATAACAATATCCTCAGAAAACATACCCACTGCTATTGAATTGTTTCCATCTCATATCTACTTTATAGGACAGAGTAGAACTGCCTCATAAGGTTTCCTAGGCTGTAAATCTTGCAGAAGCATGCTACATATCTTTCTTCTTCTGAATGGATGGTGGATTCAAACTGCCACCATTCTTTGTGTTAGCATTGGAGTACTTTGACTACCAGGACTCCTTAGTGAGCCCTTTTGTGGCCACCTTATTTAAATAGGATTTGCCCATTCTGACCATATAGTATTCTTACTGTTACTTCTTGTACATGTCCTTCATGTCACTGATCGCACTTTTATTTATATTTCTTTTCTGTTTTTGCTTGCCTTTTCCCAAGTATAATGTATGTTCTATGAAATCAGGAACTGTACAAGGAGGCCTCAAAATGTGGAAAACTTGAGTAAAAAGGTAATGGAATTTTTCATGAACTTTTTGAAGCCCCCTCATGTATTTATCTTGTTCTTGTTTTGCAGTGCTCAGTAAAGTGTCCAACACATAGTAGCCACTACAGTATTTGTTAATGAGTGAGCAAATAAGTACTTATTTTTTTATAAAGACCTTGAATACCATCTAATACTTTTGAACTTTATTCTATGAATTATTAAGTACAAAATTGAAGAGGTTAATTCTAGAGAAGAGTTAGGAAGATTTTATGGAAGATATAGCATTTGAGCTGGATCTTCAAGGACCGGTTGGATTTGTACCTGTAGAGATAACGTAAAAGACTGTAATCCTGTATTGCTTGGAAAATGAGGTATGTGACATGTGATATGCTTAAGTGAAAGGTAAATCTGGAAAAGTTGTTGAGATAAATTGTGGATAGCATAGAAGGCCAAGTTTCAATATAGTCTAAAGAGGTGGAATATGATCATATTATTAACTCCTCCTTTATACCTTGCCTTGAAATTTCTCTTGAGTCTATCTCCTTTTCAACCCCCATAACATCTTCCCTAACATGGAGTTCTAGCCCATGTTAACTTTTCTGTAGACTATTCAATCCATCACCTTAACAAGTACTTCCTTTCCCCACATTCTGCCAGTTTCTTTTACACGAGCTCTGGTAGCGTAGTGGTTACGAATCGGGCTGCAAACCTTAAGGTTAGCGGTTCGAAACTACCAGCCACTCCGCGGGAGAAAGATGAGGCTTTCTACTCCCGTAAAGATTTACACCCTCGGAAAACCTGTACAGGGTCGCTATGGGTCGGAACCGACTCGACGGCACTTAACAACAACAACAACAATCTTCTTAAAGCCTAGCTCTGATCAAGTCATACTATTCCTCAGATACCCTTGGTGGTTTTTTAGGACCCCTCACCACCACATAATTTCATCTATATTTTTAGCCTTTGCTTGATTTTTCCCCTTCTTTGTGAATCTCCCTTCCTTTCGCACTGTGTTCTCTGCATATGCTCTATGTGTATGTGTGTGTGTTTGCTTATGCAGTTTGTTCCTATTGTAATACTGTCACCCAACTCCATGTCTCTTGAGCTGGGCATATTGGAATCACAGCCACAAAGCGCTAACATCTCCACAAAGCTTTCGTTGTTTTTTCAACTCCCCAAGTTGGTAATAATTTCTCTCCTCTGAATTTCCGTAACTTTGTAACTGTACTTTGCTCATGGAGAGCATTTTATTAGCCAATGAAAATACAAAGGTGAATAAGCCTTACATTATTGTTTACTGAGTCCTGGTGGCATAGTGGGTTAGGTGTTAGGCTGCTAACTGCAAGGTTAGTGGTTCATTCAAACCCACCGTTGTCTGCTCCTGTAAAGATTTCAGTCTCAGAAACCTAAGAAGCAATTCTACTCTGCCCTATAGCCTATAGGGTTGCTATGGCAGTTGTTTTTTTTTTTTTTTTTTTTTCAGTATTTTGGTTACATCATTCTTTATATGATGCTACATTTTGAGGATCAAGAGTTTAGGGTAATGTGTAACACAACTTGCCTATTTGACTAACTCTTTTCAATGAATGTAAAATAAGCATCACTCTTGGCCTCTATGGAAAATAAGCAATACAAATAACTTTCATTTGAAAAACTTAACTATGTATCATCTCTGTACCATGACTGGTGGTGGTGGTTGTGTGCCCTCAAGTAGGTTCCAACTCATATTGACCCTGGATGCAAAATTAAGGAGGCATTCACTTTCAGGGTCAAGTAAGTCCAAGGTTGGTAGAAAGGTGAGACAAGTGTATTTATTTATAGGGTTTCCGAGGCTGTAAATTTTTATGGAACGTCTGGTGACTTTGAACAGCTGACCTTGCAGTTAGCAGCCTAACTACTTGTCCCATGATTTTGTTGTTGTTGTCCATTGCCATCAAGTCAATTCTAACTCTAGTGACCCCATGCACAACAGAACGAACTACTGCTTGGTCCCGTGCCATCTTCACATTTGTTGTTACTCTGAAGCCCATTGCTGATAGTCATTATGCCAGTGCATCTCATTGGGGGTCTTTCTCTTTTTTCACTGACCCTTCACTTTACCAAGCATGATGTCTTTCTCCAGGAACTGGTCTCAGCTGATAATATGTCTGAAGTATGAGAAAAAAATCTGGCCATCTTATCTGAGGAGCGTTCTGATTGTACCATGATTAATACTGTGAAAAATTCCATTGAAATCTTATGTTCTTCTTTCTTACACTTTTCTTGGTGTGTAGCCCAAAAGGAAGGATAGAAGTGTCCTATGTTTATTGACCACTTTCTATGTTTCACTTAATGCTTATTGTTGTTGTTAAGTGCCGTCAAGTCGGTTCCGATCCATAGCGACCCTGTACAGGGTTTCCAAGGGTGTAAATCTTTACGGGAGTAGAAAGCCTCCTCTTTCTCCCGCAGAGCAGCTGGTAGTTTCGAACCGCTGACCTTAAGGTTTGCAGCCCGATTCGTAACCACTAAGCTACCAGAGCTCCTTATAGCAATCCTATAATATAGATGTTCTTAACTTTGTACATTTTATGATTGAGTTAGTGGAGAAGTCAGGATTCAGTTTCAGGCAGTATAATCATTGGAAAATTTGGAATTGAAATTCACACAATCTGGTTCCATAGTGCCCTCTACCTAACCATCATATTGCACTACATACTATCCCTACTTACTTCTTGTTCTTAAGTGTCAGTTCCAACTTATAACAACCCAGCATATGGTTTCCAATGAGTGGCTGGTAAGTTTAAAATGCCTACCTTGCAGTTAGCTTATTTTACAGTGCCACACCAGGACTCTACCACTGTTTAATAGAAATAAGTATATTAGTTCATTGGGGAAAGAAACATTTTTATATTTCTGGGAATTTTTTTCTTTGTGGGAAAACACTGCCCTTTTATGGAACCATGAGAAAATAGCTCTTTATGCAAAAATGCTTCCAAGGAAGTGACCTGGCATTTTCTCTCATCTAAGGATTGTTAAAATAATAAGCTTTCCTGCACAATTTAATCAATCAATTAGTTAGTCTTATGTACATACTTTGTAGCCCAACCCTTAATAGTAAAAAAGAAATATGGTTATATAAAAGTATTCTTCAACTCAGGGACAGTGCCTTAATGGGTTGAAAAATATTTGAATGAGTGCTGTGGAATGAGAGAAGAAACCCAAATATGAATGCTTTGAATCTCTTGGTGTGGTGCTGTAGGATCAGCACTGGACTTCAAACCACAAGGTTGGCAGTTCAAACCCACCTCCTCGGAAACCCTATACAGAGTCACTTTGAGATGGAACCAAGTTGACGGCACTTAACAACTTCAACAAAAGTTTTTTTTTTTTCCTTACACAATGGCTCCCCCTTCAGAACTATACAAATAAACTGAGTATTAGATATGCTGAGTGCAAAAACAGAATATGACTCCAAACCATTCCTCTAATTTCACTCCCTGCTTTGCTATTGAGTTCCATAATCAACTGCAATGGCCACACCACACTCAAACATCATATTCATAGTTCATGAGTTTTATTAGGGAAGTTAACAGGATCATACAATACTCAGGGCACATTTGTTCCAGTTATTGCTGTTTGTAAGTTTCATCCAGTTGGTTCTGACTAATAGTAATCCTGTATAGGATTTCTGAGGAGCAGCTGGTGGGTTTGAACTGCTGAAATTGCAATTTGAATCAACCTTATGATCCAGTGCATTATCCTACAGCACCACAGCAGGATTCCGGTTAACTACCGATAAATACCCACAGGATATGCCACTGTACCATAGGCCTAAGCATGAAGCCCTCTCAGCAATAGCTCTAAGAGTCAGCAAAACTATCTTCTCCATTTAAGTGTCTGGAAGTACCTCACTCTACAAGCAAGCTTCCTGCCCAAAGTCAATTTGTGGGCAGGGAAGTCCACTGCAATTTCTCATGCTCTGGTTCTTAGTTCTGCTGTTGCTACTCTTCTGCCACTCCTCTGGTATCACAATTTTCTGTCTCTGGGTCAAGGAGGTTCAATGTGTAGGTTATTTTGGGGTCCAAAGGACATGCTCCAATCCTGGCTCTTCTTATTTGATGGTAGTGAGATCCCTCCTCCTTTTTCTGAGATAGTTCATTTTATACCCATACTAGAGTTTCAAGTTTTTACAATTATAATTAACTCTGCTAACATCCACAGATGAATCATGCCATCCTTTTAGTATCTTCTCCCACCTTCTCTTGCCCAGATCTGGCAGGGCAGAAACATTGATGGGAGTTATTGACTATGATTACAAGATGCTTTAAATAATGTACTACCCCACACTGAGTTTATTTACAAGGTCTCTTCTAGATGACATTGATACTCACATAACCTGAAGGGCTTTCTGAAGCTGTGAATTTTTCTGAAAATCAGCATAAGATATCTAAACACAGGAAAGAAAGTCACTGAACAACAGTAGTTGCACAATTTATTATGTATTCTTTTTTTGTTTTTGTTTTTTTTTTTACTTTTTATTTGTATTGGGTGAAGGTTTACAGAGCAGATCTGTTTTCCAATTAAGTATTTAATTTTAAACCAACTTTATTAAGGAACAAAATAAGGGCACCATTAAATTATTATTATCATTTTAATTTAGAGTAATTCAACCATCAGTAAATTAAATTTTAGAACATTTCTATCACCACAAAAAGTTATCACACGTCCATTTGCAGTTAATATCCACTGTCATCCCATGATGGTGGCAGAAACTAATGTATTTTCTATCTCTATGAATTTGCCTTTTCTTAGCATTTCTATGAATGAAGCAGCATAAAATGTTGTGTTTCTATCACTTCTTTCATTTTACGTGTCTTTGAGGTCAATCCATGCTGTTGCATGTGTCAGTACTTCATTCCTTTCTATGACTTAATATCATTTCATTGTATGGCTATACTTATCCATTCATTACTGCATGGACATTTGGGTCTACTTTTTGGCTATTATGAAAAATGCTGCTATGAACATTCATATACAAGCTTTTGTACTGATATGCTTTCATTTCACATCAGGTATCTTTGTTATATATATATATATATGGAGTGAAATTCCTGTTGTTGCTGTTGTTGTTAAGTGCCATCGAGTCGGTTCCGACCCATAGCGACCCAGTACAGGGTTTCCAAGGGGTGTAAATCTTTACAGGAGTAGAAAGCCTCATCTTTCTCCCACGGAGCAGCTGGTAGTTTCGAACCGCTGACCTTAAGGTTCGCAGCCCGATTCGTAACCACTACGCTACCAGAGCTCCTTATCATATGTTAATTCTATGTTTAACATTTTGAAGAACTACCAAGATGTTTTCCAAAGTAACTGCAGAATTTTACAATCCTACAACCAGTTTCTTCACATGCCCACCATCACTTGTTATTGTCTTTTTTTTTTTTTTACTATAATCATTGTAATGGATGTGATGTGGTATCTCATTGTAGTTTAATATTGCAAATTCCCTGTGGACCAATTATGTTAGGAATCCTTTATGTGCTTAATGTTGTTGTTGTTGTTAAGTGTCATCGAGTTGGTTCCTACTCAAAGCAAGTCTTAAATTCGGTTCCGACTCAAAGCAACTGTTACAGGGTTTCCAAGGAGCAGCTGGTGGGTTGCACCCACAAACCCTGCAGTCCAGTGCTTATCACACAGTACCATACCAGAACTCCAGGGTAAAGGAAATGAAGTGCGTAGGATGCAAAATTAAGGAGGCATTCACTTTCAGGGTCAAGTAAGTTCAAGGTTGGTAGAAAGGTGAGACAAGTGTATTTATAGTGTCCTGAGAGTGAGTGCCTCTTTAATTTTGTATGCCCTCCCCCATTTCCAGCTTCACTTACCTCAAGCCTGATTAGCATCCTCAAACTGAATACTGATGTCAACATCAACCAGAAATTAATTCCAAAGAACATGCATATTGCACATTTGCTAAGTTTATTTATTAGTTTTAGTAGATCTTTTTGTGGATTCCAATTGCCTTTGCAGATTTGTTTATTTGCAGACAAAAGAAAGTTTTGCTTCTTCCTTTCCATTGTGAATACCTTAATTTCTTCCTTCCTTTCTTTCTTTCTCCATCCTTCCATCTTTCCTAATAGGCTCTTTCACATCTTATCAGAATCTGATAGTGGCCCAAGTTACATGATATACACATCCTCAATAAGTTAATATTTAGGTAGAGCAACAGATGTGTAAAAATTCAACAACAGGAAAATATGTCATTGTAATGAAAAGAGTGGGGAGGGATAAAAATACAGGTATAACTAGGGGTACCTACTCCTTAATGAAATCCCTCTTTGAGCTCTAGTAAAGCTAATAGTATCCACTGTCTACTAATATGTGTATAGAACTAGTATAGAATTTGGTGGGTGCACTGGGAAGGAGGAATCTGCATAGATGTGATGAATTTGTCTGGACTTCCTAAAATCTGTGAGCTTGAAGTCTGACCTTTGGAAAAGGTGAAACTTGAGTTGTGACAGAAGGAGAAAAACATGCCCCATGAGTAATTGAACTCATCTTTATCAGAGGTCTACTTAATGTCTAGATACAAACTGCATTTCTTATAGATCCATGAGATTTTCAAATGATTTAGAGTCTAACATCCAATATAATGAGCAGAATTATACTCTCTCCATTTCTATGTTCTGAAATATATTATAGTTGATTATTGTCAGTGAAGTTGAACATATGGTCCTAAAATGGCTGTAAATGATTTTATACATTTTCTTTTTTATTATTATCCATCTGATACTTTGAATGAGGCAGCATACGGCAGTTAATTCTCTCCTCCAGTCCCTTGTGCACAATATTAAAACTATTCAACACAGCACATATTTCAGCTGTCTTTTATGGATGAATTATACCTCCTGCAGTCTGTACATAGATACATAGAACAGGCCATGAGGCAGATTTCAGCATAAATGTTTTTGTTTTTGTTTTTTTGCTTGCTAGGAAGGATTTAGAGAATATATTTAAAATTATGTGAGCTTTAAGTACAAATCAAATGCTGAAATGCTTCTTTAATTATGGCATGTACAATAAATCCAAACAAACTGATGAATAGCCTCTATGGTACATTTTTTATTAAAAAAGGAACTTGTTAACCATTTCAAATAAGATGATTGAGTACTTCATAAAGACAGTCAGTACAATCACACATTCTCAAGATTGAAAGGACCAGCACTTAACAACAACAACAAAGTAAGGTCTTCTATAGCATCCCCTGATTCAGTTTTCTATTGCTTCATAACCACCCCTTCCAACCCCTAGTGGCTTAAAAGAGCAAACATATTATTGCTCATTGATTCTATGGATTTTGGGCCAAGCTTAGCTAAGCAGTCTTTCTTCTTGTTGCACTTGGGTTAAATCATGTGACAGTCATTTAGTTCTATCGTCAAGCAAAATTTAATATGTTCTCACTCACATATCTGATGGTTGTTATTGGCAGTTGACTGAATCTTTTTCCATGTGGTTTCTCAGTCTTAAGGAAGTCAGTCTAAAGTTCACACATTAGGGCAGTGTTTCAAGAAGACAAGTTTTGATGTACACACACTATTCAACCCTCTACCATGTCCTGTTTGCTAAATACCCCATTGCAAAAACAAATCACATGGCCAAGTACAGCTTTCAGCAGTGGAGAAATAGATTCATTTGTTGATGAGAAGTGTGGAAAAGTCATAATACAAAGGGATTTAATGCAAAGATGGAAAGAATATGTGACTATTCAATAATCTGTCATATTCTCTAATTGTGGTTGGCCATCTTTTTCTTGAACATCTCCAACAGAATGAAGATTAGTACCTTCCAAAGTAGCCTAATTCGTGTCCTATTTAGTATATATCTAATAACTGTTTTGGTGTTGTTGTTGTTAGCCCTGATGTGGTGCTGTAGGATAAGCACTGGACTGGTCACCAAAATGTCAGCAATTCAAACCCACCAGCTACTCTCAGAAACTCTATACAGTGTCACTATGAGCCAGAACTAACTTGACAGCAAACAACAGCAACAACAATCGCTGTTACCATAGTTCATTTTTGACTCCCTGTTTTCCGTTTATTGGTGATACATTTCCACTCTGCATACCATTGTCAAACTAGCCATCCAGCAGTAAGCATCTAATATGTTAAGTATCAAATAACATAGACCATAGTGGATAGAACAGCTGTGATCTTTGCTTATGATTTATAATTCATAACTTACTCATAAACTGACACACACTAAAAAACCCCTCATACTTTATTGTGGCAAGCCAGACAATAAACAAGATGACAAACAAATGCATTTTGAAATTTTTGTGTGTCTTGAATAAATCAAGGGAGTCATGAAATCATGTAATAGAAGTATACAAACTAGTCATGGGGGCAAGGGGCAGGGAATCCTTACTTGAATAAGTGACAAAAGAATTAGACAGATGAAGAGTAAAGGAAAAGACTATTCCAGGCAAAGAGCATATGCAAAGGTTCTGAGGTGGAAACAGCTTTTCTTGTTTCAAGCGAGTATAGTTGGAACAAAGTTGTTGTTTTCAGGTGCCATTGAGTCGGAACCGACTCATAGCAACCCCATGCACAGCAGAACGAA
>NW_006408677.1:6037684-6038343 GCF_000296735.1 Chrysochloris asiatica | reverse complement strand
TGTATGATTGTAGCCGTTTCTGTATTACCTTGAGCAAAGTGGAGAGGTATAAAGTACTGTTAGAGAAGTTAGCAGTAGATTGTGTAAGGGACTTTTGGAGTATTATTGTTTTACTTTCTTATTGGAACCAAAGATAGCAATTCAAAACCCTCTTTTATGAATAGCAATATAGTTAAGAGGGTAGGTCTTGAGTGAGACAGTCTGGATAAGAATTCACACTTTACCACTTTTGTATGACCTTGGACCTAATTCTTCATTTATATAATGGAGACAATAATAATGATCTCAGAGATTATTTTGTGGCATAAATAAAATAATTAATGTAAGGGGTTTAGCACAGTCATTGATGCATAATATATGGTGAATAAATGGCGTTATAATTTTTTCTGCCCCTTTACTCTGTTGAGTCATTCTCCTTTAGATATATTCTAAACATATGGGTTTTAACTGGATTTCCTGTTTTCACTATCTACAATGATTTGATGTTATTATTAAGAAGATCATTAAAAAATCCAATAAGAATCCTTCATGCTGTGCTTTGAATTTGGTTCTTTCTAGATATAGAAATCATGCATTTTATACTCTAGCCTACAAACCCTAGTATTCAGTATCTTATTATTTTCTCACACTCATGTGTGTGTGTGTATATATATATATAT
>NW_006408677.1:6032135-6037082 GCF_000296735.1 Chrysochloris asiatica | reverse complement strand
ATATATATATATTTTAACTGAGCCATAGTCTCCACATTAATAATGATAACTGGGACCTCATTCTCTCTACTATGATTATTCTTCTCTCTCTACAACAGGGATTGGTTTTTTTTTAAATGATATCTGTTTGTAATTATGAATATGTTATTATTAAAACAGCACATTTTAGGGCTGACAGAAAACTTAACCATCCTCTAGTCTAGCCCTCTGTCCCTTCATTCCCTTTCTGTGATAGACAGAGAGATGTGCTCCCAGATCCCCCATAAAGGAAGACTCTTTTCCAATTGTGAGAGGGCTGTGAGTAAACAGCCTCCAACTGTCAGCTCCTTCAAGGATTGACTCAGCTACAGAGAACTGTTTTCTTCAGCTACAGAGAACTTTTCCTATCCAATCAGTGATAACAGCTTGGGTATAAAGGCCCAGTCATGTGGGGCCAAGTAAGACATGCTGATGGGCCATATATAATCCTAAATTTGTTAGGCCTGTATGACAGTTTTTCTTTCTCCACCCATTCCTACTTTCTTCTCCTCCCTTCCACAAATGTTGAACCCGAAGAAACACCTGATATGCCAAACTCTATCTCAGTGTTTATTTCTAGAGAACCCAACCTGTAAAAGCTCTGAACTCCTGATACCCACATTTATTCATGGACCTGGACTTAGAATCCAATCTCTTAATCCAAAATATTAGACTGTAATCACCTCTGGCTAACTCCTTTATTAAATCTTTCTCCATAGATTCAGTTTACCCTTTCTTTAATCATTTTGTTTTTCTTTTCTACATGCCCAGAATAATGAGGTCTCTGCATAGGTTCAAAACTTTGTTAGACTTGCTTGATTTTATCCTGAGCTACATTTCTATTTGCATATCATTTATTATTTCTGAATTTAATAATGGCACTGCTATACAAACCAGTGGTTTGTACATTGTACCTTATTCAAGAAGATAGAACCTGGAAACTCTAAATTTGTCATTGATAAAGAGGAACAAGCAGAGGAAGATACAGTAGTCAGATAGATGTGCAGATAATTCACTGGGGTCTGTCTCCTTGAGTGTCCTCCACCACAATTAGCTTTGTCGTTATAAATTCACTCATGTCTCATGTTCTGTGTTGTCACCTGGATCTCCCTCAGTGTAATGTTTTCTCAGTCCCACTTATTAAAAATTCTGGCTTTCAAAGAGCTCTATAAATTTCTTTAAATGTCCTCTGACTCAATAAAAAGGGATGAAATTGAACACTACGGTTATATTCCATTGTCTATCTCCCAAGAGTGTTCAGATAAACTATGAAATAAATCTTTCTGTCCCATCTAGATCATTTAGCTAGATTTAATATCATTTACAACCCTATCCATATAATCCCTGTTATTTACCCTGAAGTCATCAGCATGTTCCCTTTCTTTTTTGCAAACTCACAGGGTCTTTCAAATTGAAAATACCTGATGCCTCTAACATGGATAATAAGAAAAGTGCTCCCCCAGTTGTTTGTAATCCATTTTTCTATATGTGATATATTTCAGATAAGCAGATAAGGGATTTTTAAAACTCAGGGTGTAGTTCCAGGACAAAAAACAAAAAAGTCTTTGTCAAAGATTCTGAGAAGTAGTACCTCTCTGTTACTTGGCTGAAAAATGTCACAAGGATGAGTTCAGTTCCAGACTTGAAGGGTGATCAAAAACTTGGGGTTCCACTAGTCTCTATATGACCAGTATGCCTGGTCTTTTTATGATTTTTAGTTTTGTTCCAAATTTTATCATAATATATCTAGGGCCTTCTAATGTGATCCCTTTCAGAAGTCGTTTGTAGTGGTAGCTGGCAAACATCTAACATTTCTGGCCTCATGGCCATAGAGGTGTGTTCCATTAGTCCATTGGACTATTTGTTTCCAAGCACCTTTAATTTTCATCACTCTTCTTTCCTCCAGACAGGAAGAGACCAATAGTTGCACCAAGTTATTACTCACGCAAGTAGAATTTAAAGAACATTGTCTTTGGGTATTATGCTATGCCAATGATCATAGTTCTGAGTCCTGCCCAGCACATCATTCCATCAAGATGTTTGTTAATGTCTAAGAAGTATTCATAAAATTGCCCCCCTGAATGCTCCACCACATTCACAGATATGATATTCACCCACCTACTGCCATCAAGTTGATTCCAACTCATAAACCCCTGCATAGCGGTCCCAAGGATGTAATCTTTATTGGAGCAGAAAACCCCATCTTTCTCCCATGGAATGGCTGTTGTGTTGAACTGCTGACATTGTGTTTAGCAGTCTTGTGCTTATTCTATAGCATCAGCAGGGCTCCTTGGAAATGTTAGCAGCAAAGATAAATACACATGTACAAATATTCTCTGTCAAACTCTTATATATTTGTGGTATACTCCCTCTCTCCCTCCCACAGTCTTTCAGCCTGTGTATCTATACATTACAGTTTTTGCAGTATTATGTATATTACAGTATTTACTTATGCTCCCTTTAAATCTTTGAGTCCTCCCCATGTATGTCCCTGCCTTCATCATTATTCTACCAAACTTTCTCTTGTTGTATACAGCTTTCCTCATCATTGAAATACTCTAGCAAGTGAATTATTCCTCCTTCCTTCCCATCATTGGTAATTACCAAGGAATGTTTCTTTTAGTGTGAAAACTTTTTCTTGACTTTTTGAAATAGTGCTCTCACAAAATATTTATCCTCTTGTGCTTGATTATTTTCACAAAGTATAATATCCTTCACATTACTCCTCTTTTTGTCAGTACTATGGTGGTTTGTGTGTTATGACAAATTGAAGAGAAATGGCATTGCATTAGTTGTCAAAACAAGCATTTCTGGATATATCTTGAAGTATATTGCTGTCTGTGATAGGATAATATCCATAAACCTACAAGGAAGACAAGATAATACCATTATTAATCAAATTTATGCACTAACCACTAAAGCCAATTTTTATGAAATTGAAGAATTCTACCAACATATTCTGTGTATAATTAAACAAATATGCAATCAATAGACATTGATAATCATGGGTCATTGGAAAGAAAATTTTTGCAAAAAGATAAAAGACCAAAAGTTGGAAAATATGGACTGGGTGATAGAAACGATGCTGGAATTCACTTGATAAAATTTTGTAAAACCAACGATATATTAATTGTAAATTCCTATTTTCAATGAACATAAAGGGCAACTATACATATGGACCCCACCAGATGGAATACACAGGAAACAAACTGACTACATCTGTGTGAATAGATGATGAAGAAGCTTAATATCATCAAAGAAAACAAGGTCAAAGGTCAACTGTGGAACAAACCATCAATAACTCATATAACAAACAATTCAGGTTGTAGCTTCAGAAAATGAAAATCAGTCCATAAGAGCCAAAATGTGACCTTGAGTATATCCCATCTGAATTTAGAGACCATCTCAAGAACAGATTTAATGCATTAAACACTAGAGGCATAGTGGGAGGACATCAAGAACATCATACAGGAAGAAAGTAAAAGGTCATTAAGAAAGGAAAGAAAGAAAACACCCAAATGAATGTCAGAAGAGACTCTGAAACTTGCTTTCCAGTGAAGAGATGCTTAGAGAATGGAGGAAATGAGGAAGTAAAGGATTTAACAGAATATTTCAAAGGACAGGTTAAGAAGACAGAGTCAAGAATTATAATGAAATGTACACAGAACTGGAGTTAAAAAACCAATGGGGAAGAACACATTCAGCATTTCTTAAGCTGAGAGAACTAAAGAAAAAGTTCAAGGCTTGACTTGAAACACTGAAGGGTTTTATGAGTAAAATATTGACTGTTGGTGTTGTTAGGTGCCAACGAATCAGTACTAAATTATAAGGATACTATGCACAACAGAACAAAACACTGCCCAGTCCTGGGCCAACCTCACAATTGTTGCCATGCTTGAGAGCCCATTGATGCTGCCACTTTGCCAATCCATCTCACTAGAGGTCTTCCTCTTTTTCTTGACCCTCCACCCTACCAAACATGGTATCTTCTCCAGTGACTGGTCTCTCCTGACAATATGTCCGAAGTACAATAGAAGAAGTTTGGCTATCCTGGCCTCCAAGGCACACTCTAGCTGCAATTCTTCTAACACAGACCTGTTTGGTCTTTGGCAGCCCATGGTACTTTCAATATTCTCCTCCAGCACCATAATTTAAATGCATCAATTCTTCTACAGCCTTCCTTATTCACTGTTCAGCTTTCACATGCATATAATGTTATTGAAAATATCATGGCCTGGGTCAGGCGCACCTTAGTCCTCAAGCTGACATCTTTACTCTTCAACACTTTAAAAAGGTTGTGTGCAGCAGATTTGCCTAATGCAATACTTCGTTTGATTTCTAGACTGCTGCTTCTATGAGTGTTGATAGTTGATCCAAGAAGAATGAAGTCCTTGACAACTCCAATATTTTCTCCGTTGATAGGAATGTTGTTTATTGGTCCAGTGGTTAGGATTTTTGTTTTCTTTACATTGAGATGTAATCCATACCAAAGGCTATGCTCTTTGATCTTCATCAGTAAATCTTTTGTTTATTGGTCCAGTGGTGAGGGGTTTTGTTTTCTTTACACTGAGATGCAATCCATGCCAAAGGCTGTGATTTTCATCAGTAAATATTTTAAGTCCTCTTCACTTTCAGCAAGCAAGGTTGTATCATCTGCGTATCGCAGGTTGTTAATGAGTCTTCCTCAAATCCTGATGCCACATTTTTCTTCATATAACCCAGCTTCTTAGATTATTTGCTCAGCATACAGGCTGACTAAGTATGGTGAAAGAATACAACCCTGTTGCACACCTTCCTTAATTTTAAACCGTTCAGTGTTCCCATGTTCTGTTCGTACAACTGCCTCTTGGTCCAGGTACAGATTCCTCATGAGCACAATTAAGTGTTCTGGAATACTCATACTTCGCAATGTTGTCCATAGCTTGTTAT
>NW_006408677.1:6020358-6020915 GCF_000296735.1 Chrysochloris asiatica | reverse complement strand
AAACACTGGTGGCATAGCCCTCAGAATCACAGCAACTCAAACCACCACAGCATGACAGACAGACGAGTGGTGGCCATTTGGTTTTATGTCTATACCTTTCATGTAGAGGACCCAAGTTCAATTCCTGGTTAATGAACCTCATGCACAGCCATCATCTGTCAGTGGAAGCTCATATGGAATGAAGCTAAACAGTTTCCATGGAGCTTCCATACTAAGACTTACTAGGGAGAAAGACCTAGCAATCTGTTTCCAAAAGTCAATGAAAACCCTAAGGATAACAACAGTACAATCTACCATGTATGTTCATATAGGGATGACACTGGATTGGACAGTGCTATCATCTATTGTCTTCCAAACGAAGGCAACTATTGGAAGACAACTATCTGGCTGACTGATTGGAAGAGATCAATATTTTATGCCCATTCCAAAGAGAGGTGACCCAACAGAACGTAGAAATCATCGTACAATCTCTTTGATATCTCAAGCGAGTAAAGTTTTGCTAAAGGTAATACAGAAACAGCTACAATCATACATTGACAGAGAACTTCCAGAGGTTC
>NW_006408677.1:6013042-6020258 GCF_000296735.1 Chrysochloris asiatica | reverse complement strand
AACTGCCTCTTGGTCCAGGTACAGATTCCTCATGAGCACAATTAAGTGTTCTGGAATACTCATACTTCGCAATGTTGTCCATAGCTTGTTATGATCCAAACAATGGGAAACCTTTGCATAGTCAATAAAGCACAGGTAAACATTTTTCTGATATTCTCTGATTTCATCCAAGATCCATCAGACATCAGTAATGATCTCCCTCGTTCCACGCCTTCTTCTGAATCCAACTTGAATCTCTGGAAGTTCTCTGCCAATGTATGCCTGCAGCTGTTTCTGTATCATCTTTAGTAAAAATTTACTCTCATGGGATTTCAAAGATAATGTCTGATGATTTCCACATTCCATTTGGTCACCTCTCTTTAATGGGCACAAATACAGATCTCTTCCAATCAGTTGGCTACATAGTTGTCTTCCAAATTTCTTGGCATATGTGAGTGAGTACCTCCAGTGCTGCCTCACTTTCTTGAAAGATTTCAATTTTTATTCCATCAATTTCTGGTGCCTTATTCTTTGCCAATACCTTCAATGCACCTTAGAGTTCTTCCTTTAGTGTCATTGGCTCTTGAACATGAACCATTTCCTTCCATCTTCTTTTGTTGCTTTCTGCATCATTTAATAATTTGCCCATAGAATCCTTCAATAATGAAAGTTGAGGCTTGATTTCTTTCCTTCGGTTCCCCCAACTTGAGAAATGCTGATCATATTCTTTCTTTTTGGTTTTCTGACTCCAGATCTTTGCACATTCCATTGTAACATTTGACTTTGTCTTCTTGAGCTTACCTTTGAAATTTTCTGTTCAGCTCTTGTACCCCCTCATTTCTTCTATTTGCTTTAGCATCTCTATGCTGGAGAACAAGTTTCAGTGTCTCTTCTGACATCCTTTTTGATCTTTTCCTTCTTTCTTGCCTTCTTAATGACTTTGCTTTCTTTCTGTGTGAGTTTCTTCGTATCATCCCACAACTCATCTGGTCTGCTGTCTTTAGGGTGTAATGCATCAAGTCTGTTCTTGAAATGATCTCTAAATTCAAGTGGGATATAATAAAGGTCATATTTTGGGTCTTGTGGGCATGTTTTCATTTTTTTCAGCTTCAGGCTGAATTTGCATATAAGTAATTGATGGTTTGTTCCACAATCTGCCCCTGGTCATGTTTTGGCTGATGATATGGAGCCTTTCCACCATCTCTTTCCACAGATGTAGGCAATTTTATTTCTGTGTATTCCATCTTGTAAGTTCCATGTGTGTAATAATCTTTTATGCTGTCTAAAGAAGGTATTTGAAATGAACAAATCATTGGCTTTGCAGAATTCTATTATGCGATCTCCAGCATCATTTCTATCACCAAGGCCATATTTTCCAACTACTGGTCCTTCCTCTTTGTTTCCAACCTTTGCATTCCAATCACCAGCAATGATCAATACATCTTGATTACATGGTTAATCAATTTCATATTGTGGAAGTTGATAGAATTCTTTTTCATCCTCATTGGCTTTAGTGGTTGATGCATAAATGTGAATAATAGTGGTATTAACTGGTCTTTCCTGTAGGTGCATGGATATTATCCTATCATAGACAGTGTTGTACCTCATGACTGATCCTGATATGTTCTTTTTGATGATGTATGCAACACCATTCCTCTTCAATTTGTCATTCCCGGCATCAGATTCAAAATGGCCAATACCAGTCCATTTCATCTCACTAATGCCTAAGATATCAATGTTTATGCATTCCATTTCATTTTTGACAATTTCCAATTTTCCTAGATTTATACTTCATAAATTCCATGTTCTGATTATTAATTGAATGATGTAATTAGCATCAAGGAGTCCTGGTGTGGCAGTGTGGGTTAATGTGCCAGATTGCAAAGCTGTTTGAACTGCAAGGTCGGTGGTCAAGCTCACCAGCTGCTCCTCGGAAACCCTATACAGGGTTGCTATGGCTCGGAACCCACTCGATAGCACTTCACAACAACAACAACAACAACAACAATAAGAAACATCAAAAGAAGATGGAAGGAATACACAGTGTCTGTACCAAAAAGAATTGGTCAATGTTTATCCATCTCAAGGGGTAACATATGATCACGAACCAACAGCCTTGAAGGAAGAAGTCTAAGCTACACTGAAGACATTGACAATTAAGTAAGGTTACAATTATTGACAGAATATAGAATGAAATGTTTCATTGAACTGATTCAACACTGGAGGCACTTACTTGTCTATGACACAAAATTTGGAAGACAGCTACCTAGGCAACCAATTGGAAGAGATCCATATTTGTATGCGTTTATGATGGCTCCAAGTTACCATTTTCTATATTATTATTATTTATGTAATATGATTCTAAGGTGAACAGCAACCTTTATCCTTCATCTACTATAATCTTCTCTCACCTCATCCCCTCCCCCCCCTTTTTTTTTCTCATTTCCCTTTTGTGGTGGACAGAGAAATAGCATGCCTTGTGTTAGAGATTGCTATTGTTGTAATTAAGTGCCATCTAGTTGGTACAACTCATAGCGACCCTGTATAGGGTTTCAGAGTAACAACTAATGAATTTGAACCTCCAACCTTTTGGTTAGCAGTCAGTGCTTATCCTACAGTGCAACACCTAGACCCTGTGGCAGAGAATATTACCAAATTCACTTCCATTTCCTCTTTGGAACATAGATAAAATAAGCTATCCAATCTCCTTGAAACTTAGATGTGGCCGTGTAACTGAATTTCTGGCCAGTGGAATGTGACTGAAAGTGATGCATACTACTTCCAAGTCTGATACATAAAAAAATTTCACACAGACCCTCTCCTCTGTCTCTTCGGTTAGATGACTAGATGTCAAGATGACCTGGCAGAAACTGGGTTTCTTAATATGTAAGAAGTAGATTTTTTTGTTTAGTCATTTAGATTTCTTTGTTTAACTGCCACCAAAGCTAGTGTTACATTAACTGATGCATATCTATAATATTTAATGCCAGTAAGTTATTCCATATGAAAAACTTATGAGTAGTTTCCACATATTTGTTGGAATCCTATTAAATTTAAAAACTATTATGTTAATTTTAAATTATGTGATTCATTTTTTTAACTCTAATATGTTTAATTTCCTTATGCTATACTATCATAATACTTTGCTGTCAACTTGTTTTCTGAAAAGTTCACAGAAAAAATAATCTTTACCCCTTAAGAAAATAGAATTTTCTGTCTTCTGGTAGAGCTTAGTGAATAGATGATCTTTTACTCTTGAGTACTAAAGATCCCTCATTCAATATGAGCAGCTTAAGAGAAGGAATAAACTGTAGGGGGATGGTGACAAAGATAGGGAAAAAAAATCATAGAACAATATGACCCAAAGGATTAGAAAAGATACATGTTTTAGGAGCTAGTTTGTGAGTGGTGGTGGTGGTGGTGTGCTTTGGAGTCTTTGTGAGTAGTTGGCAGGAAAATACCACTGGGACCTTGAAGTAGAGAGCCATCTATATCAGGACACATAATCTACATGACTAGAGAGAGGCATGTTGAGATCTGTCATAGGCTAATCCAGAGGAAACTCTTCTTAAGAAAGTCAGCACTGGCAAAAGGAGAAAGTAGAAGGAATTTTAACTCCACAGATAAGGAATGACTTAACTAGGCTGAGTCAATGCCTAAGGCTTTTTAAACAATGTATATTTTCTCAATAGTATGTAAAGGATAGCCCCTATTTAGTTAAGCCAATTAACAATCACTACATGTCTAAATAATAAAACAAGATAACATTTGTATCTAGATTTTTATATTTCTTTTAAAAGTACCACATTTTATAACTTACTTGAATACTTTAGTTAACCAATCCTTATATTTGTGTTATTATATTGATAATTTTTTATTAAACCTATCCTATTGAAGTACAGAAAGAAAGTCACATTTTTTATTCCTCTTTCACTGAAGTAGCAACCCAACCATATGGCTTATATTAATAATTCAAGGTACCGCTGATCACTTGGGGACAGGACTTGGAAATTTTAGACTTAGTACCAGGAGGAAAATTGTTGTTGTTGTTAAGTGCCGTCGAGTCGGTTCCAACCCACAGAGACCAGGGTTTCCGAGGGTGTAAATCTTTACGGGAGTAGAAAGCCTCATCTTTCTCCCACGGAGTGGCTGGTAGTTTCGAACCGCTGACCTTAAGGTTCGCAGCCCGATTCGTAACCACTACTCTACCAGAGCTCCTTTGGAAAATAAGGAAAATAAGCTACCTCAATAGGAATGACCTTGTAAATTCAATCTTTAAGGTTACTTGTTCTTTCCCTATTTGAAAGGCTTTTATCTTAAACCAGGAGCTCTGGTAGTGTAGTGGTTCCGAATCCGGCTGCAAACCACAAGGTCAGCAGTTTGAAACTACCAGCTGTTCCATGGGAGAAAGATGAGGCTTTCTTCTCCCATAAAGATTTACAGCCTTAGAAGCCCTATACAGCTGGAACCGACTCCACGGCACATAACAAGAACAACAAGTGTCCTTAGTCTGAAGTATCACAATCATCTAAGTTCAGTTTCTAAGTTAATAACATGTGCCTGTAGTATCTTTTTACCACCCTCTTTGTAGTTTATCACATAGTGTTGGCCTACACTCCAGGATGAATTTATATTTCTAACTTATGCCCCATTTCCTCAGGACCCTGCTGCAGATGTCCTAATACAAAGTAATCCTGAGATTTTTCCACATAAATGTATAATTGTATACTCTCTATCTTCAATAGCATTTGCATTTTAATAAAGGGTTCCTGGAAAAACAATGCCTTTGATAGCAAGGAACTTTTTAAAAAAATTTTTCTTCTATTAAAAAAAATTCATTCTTGCTGGGTTTTAGTCATTTGATTCTAATAAAACATTGGTACAGTTTTGTTTGTGTTTACTTTACATGAGATTCACTACTCTCAAATATCTGATGGTTTTTTTGTTTTTTTTTAAAGCTGGAAAACTTTCATCAAATATTTTTTCACACTATTTTCTGCCTCATCTTTTTGTGGAACTCTTATTAACTATATGTTAGACTGTTTGACAGAGGTCCAAAAGTCACTAATGATTAGTTTTGTTTGTTTCTTTATTTCTTTGTTTGTTTGTTTGTTTGTTTTTTCCCTCTGTGTCTTTCAATTGTGAAGGTTTCTGTTGCTAAAACTTAAACTTCACTGTTTTCTTCGGTAATTTCTAATTTGCTATTAAGCCCATCTAGTGGCCATTTTTTTTAACCTCTAGTTCTACTTATTTTTTATATTTTCTATCTATTCTAATAATATTTAGGTTTTCCTTTAAATCCTTGATGATATTGTCAAGGACTTCATTCTTCTTGGATCAACCATCAACACTCATGGAAGCAGCAGTCAAGAAATCAAATACTGTATTGCATTAGGCAAATCTGCTACACAAGACCTTTTTTAAAGTGCTAAAGAACAAAGATGTCAGCTTGAAGACTAAAGTGTGCCTGACCCAAGCCATGGTATTTTCAATAACCTCATATACGTGCAAAAGCTGGACAGTGAATAAGGAAGACCTTAGAAGAATTGATGCCTTTGAGTTATGGTGTTGGAGGAGAATATTGAAAGTGCCACGGGCTGCCAAAAGAACCAACAGATCTGTCTTGGAAGAAGTGTAGCCAGAGTGCTCCTTGGAGGCCAGGATGGCCAAACTTCATCTCTTAAACTTCATACATATTGTCAGGAGGGACCAGTCACTGAAGAAGGATATCATGTTTGGTAAGGTGGAGAGTCAGAGAAAAAGAGGAAGACCCCAACGAGATGGATTGGCCAAGTAGCAACATTGATGGACTCAAGCGTGCAACAACAGAGAGGTTGACCCAGGATCGGGCAGTGTTTTGTTCTGCTTTGCATAAGCTCGCTATGAGTCAGTACTGACTCAATGGCACGTAACAACAACATATTTATGATAGCTGTATTAAAGTCCTTATCTGCTAATTTTGTCATGTTTCTCATTTCTGTGTCTGTTTTTATTGACTGATTTTCCTTCTAGTTGGTTGTTGTTGTTAAGTGCCGTTGAGCTTATTCTGACCCATAGCGACCTTGTATAGGGTTTCTAAGGAGCGGCTGGTGAGCTTGAACCACTGACATTGCAGTTCAAATGACCTTGCAGTCCAGCGCAACACCAGGACTCCTTGGCATTTTATTACTAAGAGTAGACAGTTCTGTGTTTTCTGTTGACTGCTGTAGGTCTTTACACTCTTGATGGTCAGAAGTTTTGATGGTCAGAACTTGAAAAACTTCTGACCTTGTGTGAGCTCCAAAATACGTGAATTTATAGATCCTTTATAGTTATTCTTGGCTTGACCTAATAGAGTCACCCTATGGACAGGTGGCTTAATATTCAGACAAAGATTCAAGGGGACCCCATGCATTTTTCTAGAGCTATTTCTCTGAATAGCTCCAATTCAGTCTCCTCAAACACCAATCTTGGTCTCCTCAACTCAATAAGACTACCATACTCTGCTTGGGTTCTCCTGTTGTATTCTGCAATTTTAAAAATTCATTTAGACAGAAAGTTAGGGTAATTCTTGGGGTCACCTTGTTTCTGTCTCTTCTCTCAGAATCAAAATCTTATTTTACCTATTATCTAGTGTCTGAAAACAGTCATTTCATTTTGTCTACTTTCCTAGTTGTTTATGTGAGAGATTAAGCCCAGTAACAATTATTCTTTCATGGCCAGAAATTCCAAATGTTTTTGTTTTGTTTTTTCAAAGCTCTCAGTCAGACCTCAGAGATGGCTGCCCACCCTTGAAATTTTATGTTTTACCATAAAAACTATTCTCTCTTGAGAAATCCATGTTGATCAGAGGTTATTCTATAAAGACAAAGCAAAACAAAAACAAAAAAACAAAATCAACCCAAACCCACTGTCATTGAGTTCACAGAGTATAACTACTCCATAGTGTTTTCCAACACTATAAACTTGAAGGAAGCAGACTACCACATCTTTCTCCATGGAGTGGCTGGTGGGTTCAAATTGCTAACCTATTGGTGTACAGCCAGGCAGTTAATCACAGCACTACTAGGGCTTCTTGATGGTTAGTCCATTGTTGTTGTTAAGTGTCATCGAGTCTGTTCCGACTCATAGCAACCCTGTATAGGGATTCCAAGGCTTTAAATCTTTGAGGGAGCATGAGGCCTCATATTTCTCATGTGGGTTCAAACTGCCAAACTTTTGGCAGTTTGATTGTTGTTGTTGTTGTTGTTAAGTGCCG
>NW_006408677.1:6002447-6006997 GCF_000296735.1 Chrysochloris asiatica | reverse complement strand
GATGGCTAAGCTTTGTCTCTCATACTTTGGACATATTGTCCGGAGGAAACAGTCGCTGGAGAAGGATGTCATGCTGTGTAAGGTGGAGGGTCAGAAAAAAAGAAGAAGACCCCTAACGAGATGGATTGGCCAGGTGGCATCATTGATGGATTCAGGTGTGGCAGCGGTAGTGAGGTTGGCCTAGGATCGGTATTGCTTCGTTCTGCTGTGCATGCGGTCACTGTGAGTCGGTTCCGACTTGATGGCACCTGACAACAACAACAACAACAACATGAAAGTTTAGAATTCCACCACCAAACTACCAGTACCACGATATTGACTGGCCTACCAAGCAGGATCATTATGAGTCACAACCCAGTCAATGGCACTTAACAATAGTAGCAGCAAGCTTTCCAAGGAAAGATGAAATCTTTACTTTAGTGTTTATTTTGTTAACAATATGTTGTTAGTACTGAATGGAAGATTTGTCTTGCTCTTTCATAGGCATGAAATTATATTTACAATAATTAGTTTGCTAACTAAATATTTTAGAAACTAATGCAGAAAATAAATTAGGTACAAAAAGGAATCATGAGAGAGCAAAATTCTCTTTACTACTAAATCACTTCAGACATAAGATTTGGCCTTTCTGTCATATTGCTACAATCCATGGAGTTGTACCATTTCTTTCTGAACTCTCACATGTAAATGTGTTTATTGTCTTGTTGTTTGTAGTTGAAAGTCTTTCCATTGTATTTTAGAAAAGTCAATCACATAGTAAATAAGGAGTTGTCCTGCAAATTTTCTGAGTTTGGATCCATCTCTTCACAACAGCCTTGCCATCATTGGTAAGCTGTCATATTTCCAAAGAGATGAGATACCATTGCTCCATAACTTATTGAATGAAAAAAAGAAAACCAGTAGACTAATAACAATGTAATCCTAGCCAGAATCTTTTTTTTTTTTTTTTGCACCCCCTAGAGATCCTAAAAGACGTAATAATTGTTGGCATAAATATTTCATTTTGCTAGATCTTGAAAGAAATACCAAGAGTCTACATGTTTTCAAATAAATGCAATTATTAGCAGCTTTACAAACAATAGAAACAACTTCTTGATACTTATGTTTCCATTAATTCAAATATTATGTCTTTCGAATACATTTTAATTTAGAGAACAAATTATACTGTTACTTTCCAGCCTTCCTTCTGCTTGCTTTCCTTGAATTAGAAGGGAGCTCTGGTAGCGTAGTGGTTACAAATCAGGCTGCTAATCTTAGGGTCAGTAATTCAAAACTACCAGCTGTTTCATGGGAGAAAGATGAGGTTTTTTGCTCCCATAAAGATTTACAGCCTCGGAAACCCTGTACAGGGTCGCTATGAGTTGGAACCGACTCCACGGCACATAACAACAACCACAAACAGTTCAGTGAAGCATTTAATATCTCTTCTAGCCATATTCACTGTAAACTATCAAACAACTTTTTCCTGATGAGTCTGGGTCACAAAAATTCAGGGAAGATGCTGATTATATGATTCAGTTGTTGGTAATTGTTAACAGTGCTAATTGTGATTGGTTAATTTTACCATCCTGTTGTTGTTGTTAAGTGCTGTCGAGTCAGTTCTGACCCAAAACTAGGAGTGGTTGGTGAGCTTGAACCATCGACCTTGCAGATCACACCGACTTTGCAGTCCAGTGCGTTAATCCACAGCACCACACCAGGACACCTTTACTATCCTAGTGGGTATAAAATGAGACAACTCAGAAAAGTGTGTGTGTGTCGAGGGGGGAGTTCAGTGAACTTCCTGACCCATGGAGCTAGTAAAGCTGATTGCCTTTGGACAGGAGGATTGTTAGCATAGTGTGGTTCTTCTAAGTATTTAATTGCAGAACTAGTTTTGCTGACCATGGAGCTAGATCTGAGTCCTTCAGGCTGAGACTTGTAGTGTCCTTTAGACATTTATGCACATCCTTAAAAGAGCTTGTAACACTATAGAAGAAGTTACAGAGACCAGGCCAAGGCACCTAGGACCAGAGAGGCTTATCTGTGGGCATAGATGAGAGACTATCATGATTGAAAGAAATGTGCCCTGAAAATTCCTCACCCTCAATTGTGTGTGGTGCAGTAGGATAAGTACTGGATTGCTAACCACAATGCCAGCAGTTCAAAACCACCAGCTGCTTCTTGGAAACACTATATCAGGTTGTTATGAGTCGGAACAGATTCAATAGCACTAAGCAACAACTTCCCTAATAAACCCCATAACTGAATATGCTATCCAAATTCTTTGCAGTCATTGCAGTGAAATATCAAACCCAGCTGAGAAGAGAGTGCTATGGCAGAGATGATTGTTGTCCTTTTGCCGGAGAAAGAAGAGGCTTTCTGCTCCCGTAAAGATTTACAGCCTCGGAAACCCTACGCAGGGTCACTATGAGTTGGAACCGACTCAATGGCACAAAACAACAACAATAAAAAGGCTTCCTTCTTTGTTCCATCCTGGAGTACAACTCCAAGTAGTAACACTAATTTTCATGTTGGTTGTATTTTATATAATGTGCACCTCAACAGAAAATAAGAGTTCAGAAGAGAATTTTCCTCCCTACCCTACAACAACAAAGATTCAAGTTGGAAGCTCATATAGTTCTGAATAGTTTATGAGACCAGAAAAAAATTGTTATGCTTTTATAAGAAATTGTGGTGTATTCTGTGAAATTGTTGGTTTGCTAATAATCCACAGTGTTTTCCTTTATTATTTGTCTCTGAAGTTAAAAAAGAAGCATACATAACAGTTTTTAGGATGGTTTCTTTTATTATTTGCATTTGTTAAAGGTATTTACTCATTCACACAGGAAAACTAGTTCACAATCAGTCTTACATACCAAACACTTCATCAGGCAGCATGGTGTGGTGGTGAAATGTGTGAAGTTTGGTGGTGAAGCATGTGAACTTGATTCATTTTCTAGTTTTACTAGTTACTGGTTCTGTGATCAAAGACAAGTCATATCAACTCTCTGAGCCTCAATTTTTATCATTATAAAATGGGTAACTCATAACAAGTGAAAATATTCAAAGTACTCAGTATGCCTGGCTAATAATTAGCACTACACAGATGGTGGTGGTAGTAGTGGTTATGTGCTGTGGAGTCGGTTCCCACTCATAGTGACCCTGTATAAGGTTTCTGAGATGTTAGCTATAAATAGGAAATTATCCATAGCAAAAGGCACAGATCTCATGATTCTTCTTCCCTATTGCCTTTGTTTCAGAATGCTGTGTAGGTTCAGCTACTTCCTGATTACCCATAAGGTTATGATTGCTTCCACTCCACTTTCACTTTTTTGACCTTTTTGTTCTTTTAGGCAGAGACCAACTTTGTTAAATAATTATTTTTCAATTCTGAATGCTGTGCACATACTGACACTCAATAAATATTTATTCATCTGAGTAAAAAGGGCAACCTCAATTTGGTTTCATAATTTCTCAGAAAGTGATTCAAAGCTGGACTCAAATTTCATGTACTTTCTAAACTCTAAAGTGATTTTATTTTTTCAAATCAAGTGAGAAGCCATTAGCAGTACCTTTCAGTAATGTTCTAATCATGGTCTTCTTCTATGCACTGAACACATTTTACATGTGTAATGAGATTTGTGTATTAGTGACATCTGCTACTGCTTAATCACCGTCTAGGAATAATAACAATCACAAAAATATGGATTTAGGAAGCCTGTGTTTTAATTAAGTCTATTTGCCTCAAGTTTTTTTTTTTTTTTCTTTTTTTTCCCATTCCCTGGAGCATAGGTTCCACTCTATTTCTGGTACACTTTTTAATCTGTGCCCAAAGCAGACATATATCTTTATTTTACATTAACTCTTCTAAGCCTAGGGTCAATGACTCAGAGAGTCTTCTAATTTTTACTCATACCCCAACTTATTTTTATCACATAACTGAGACTGTTGAGTTTCTCAAGCTCAGAAAGAAAATGTTTCCCAGGATGACGTCCAGTTAACTCAGATGGTTTGAACATAAGACTAATGAGGTCAAGGCTGTAGATTTTATTATTGTAAAGATCAGTTAACTTTATCCTTTCCACCAAATAACTGTTCTACAAATATGTACCCTCAACCAAAAAGAAGATATGTGGATTTGTAAGCAGAAAATCATCTTCATTACTAAAAACAAAACAAAGCACCCTCTCAGATGCCTATCTAACAAGTTGTAAATCAGTAGAATCACCTTTGTTTTTGTAACTGGAATATTTAGACCTCATCAGTCTGTGATTATAAATGAGTTTGTAGTAACTAAAATAATGTCACTCTCACTGTCTTATTATTTCCACATTCATATTTTAGTTTTTCTGAATTCTCTCCCCAAAAGTATCACCCAATAATGTAGGAGAATACCTGGAGGTATATAATCTTCTCAAAAATTGTATTTTCTTCTACATTTAGCCTTTTGCTGATGTCAGTTTCCTCAGAAGTATAATTAAGTGTTCTGGAATACTCATACTTCTCAATGTTGTCCATAGCTTGTCATGATCCACACAATCGAAAGCCTTTGCATAGTCAATAAAGCA
>NW_006408677.1:5999635-6001446 GCF_000296735.1 Chrysochloris asiatica | reverse complement strand
GATTCGTAACCACTACACTACCAGAGCTCTTGTTGTTGTTGTTGTTAAGTGCTGTCGAGTCGATTCCGACCCATAGCAACCCTGTATGGGGTTTTCAAGGAGCAGCTGGTGAGCTTGCACCACCAGACCTTGCACTTCAAATGACTTTGAAGTTTGACGCAGTAGCCCACAACGCTCTTACTCAACAATAATTCCTAGAAGTTGAAATATCAACTTGATAGCACAAAACAACTACAGTTAATTGAAATACGGTGTGGTGCTGTGGGATAATGCACTGGACCACAAGGTTGGCTTGCACCACAAGGTCCTTGGTTCAAACATACCAGCTGCTCCTTGGAAACCCTACACAGAGTCGTTATGAGTCAGAACCAAATCGATGACACTTAACAACAACAACATCATGAATAAACTCTAAATGTATTGTGGTGTCTTGTGTCTATGTACCTCTTCCCACATGCACCCCAACCAAAAACATGCTATAAGTTTACATTGAAATTTTGGCTTTGGAGAAAACCTTTTTCAAATAAAAGCTTTAAATGAGGGATATATTGAGCTGTGCTTACTGGTAACTAAGCATGTGTGAGGTGTATTTTGTCTAAAAAATTATTGGGAATCCCAGAGATAGAAAAAGGCTGTTTTCTCCTCTACTAAAGAGCAAACATCAAACCTTTGTGGACTTGAAATGCATGTCTTATTTTATTCAACTTTCTTTTACATTATCTTCCTTTAGTATTCCATGATCAAGAAAATAATTTGGACTTCAGAGGTCTTTGCAAGAGAGTGATCAAACAGGACTATATTATGTTAGTCAGACAGTTTTCCTTCTTTGAACCAGAGGCATTATCTACCATCCACCCTTACACAACTTAGAATTCTACCTTACAAAAAAAGAGCTAGTGAATTTTACAACTAAGATGATTACATTGTCAGATTTTGCCATATCATAGTGAGACATCACAAGAACCTTTGTATGTCTGCTTATTCCCATGGCTGTTGCTGGAATGTTTAGTTAGACTTGAAAGCTCTTTTTAAAAGTAATTTTCAATAATGCTGTATCCAAAACAACTTGACAGCACCACTACTTAATGCAGTTTTCCCACAGGGAAGCTGGGATCCACAGCGATAAGATTCAAGGTCATTTAGCAATCAAGAAATGAAATTAGAGGATTTTTTCTCCTAGAACTTTTAATGAAAATAACACAACCTGCCCCAACACCATCATACCAGCCCAATGCCATAATACCGCTCAAGTTGCATGTGAATTGCTATATCCTTTGAATCCTCTCATTCCACTGCTTGCAAAGCAGTCTATATTGCAAATGTGGTATGCATAGAGAGTTTAATATAATTAAATTATTTTGAGATTATAAAAATAATCTCAAATATTATTCAAAAATTCAGGACATACATTGACTGACTTGCTACTATTGTTAGCTGCTGTCAAGACTCTGATTCATAACAAAACAATGCACAATAGATGGTTGTTGTTGTTGTCAGGTGCCATCAAATTGGAACCGACTCACAGCGACCCCATGCACAGCAGAACGAAACAATGTCCGATCTTGGGCCAACCTCAATACCACTGCCACACTTGAGTCCATCAGTGATGCCACCTGGCCAATCCATCTCGTTAGGGGTCTTCCCTCTTTTTCTCTGACCCTCCACCTTACACAGCATGACATCCTTCTCCAGTGACTGTTTCCTCCAGACAATATGTCCAAAGTATGAGACACAAAGCTTAGCCATCCTGGCCTCCAAGGAGCACTCTGGCTGCACTTCTTCCAAAACAGATCTATTGGTTCTTTTGGAAG
>NW_006408677.1:5980491-5990095 GCF_000296735.1 Chrysochloris asiatica | reverse complement strand
GTCCATAGCTTGTCATGATCCACACAATCGAAAGCCTTTGCATAGTCAATAAAGCATAGGTAAACATCTTTCTGATATTCTCTGCTTTCAGCCAAAATCCACCGGACATCAGCAATGATAGCTCTCATTCCACGGCCTCTTCTGAATCCAGCTTGAACTTCTGGAAGTTCTCTGTCAATATATGATTGTAACCGTTTCTGTATTACCTTTAGCAAAACTTTACTTGCTTGAGATACACTGGGTAGAAATGGAGAGAGTGCCACTCTTCCCCCTATTTATAGTATTTTTCCACCCATGTATTTAAGCAGCATTGCTTGTGTCTCTATCTTTTTCTATTGTTGTCTTTCTTAAGTGCCATAGAGTCAATTCTGACTCATAGTGACACACTATAGGGTTTCCAAGGCGTGGCTGGTAGGTTTGAGCCACCGACTGTGCAGTTCAAACCAACTTTGTGGGCCAGTGCTTTGTCCTACAGTACCAAATTGCCCCTTTGGCTTATAGCTTCAGCCCTCCTCTCTGTGATGTTCAGATCCCAAGCCTTGAGACTGTGGAGAACACCATCTTGGTTTCTCCATTTCTATCTATTTCCTCAGGAACCTGAGCCAAAATTGGATGACAAACACCTTCCTCATTCTTCTGCCTTCTTCCATTTAAGTAAACTCATCTAGTTTACTATAAGCATTTAGACATGCCTGAACATGCATGGACATAAATAGGATCTAAGATGAGATCCCTAGCATGTATTTAAAGAGGAAAACTTCATGAAGAATCTTTAGAGACTCTTAGGCAACTTAGAGTAAGATGTACTCTATGGTTGGATTCCTAGGTAGCAGAGGAGTCAATAAAGTCAAGCTGTGCCCACACCTGTGCCTCAGTCATCCCTGTTAGCTGAATGCCTGGATTTCACTCCTAGAGATGTCTCCTTTCACTTAAATCCTTTGATCTTCACACAAAGGTCTCTTGGGAAGAGGAAACATGTGGCACTGTTATCAGTCATCCACAACTGAATGTAAAGGAAGAAGCTCAGCAAGGGATCACCTGATCCCAGTGAGGGAAGGAGTATGGACTCCACAGGGAGGAGGAAAGGTGAAGGACAGTCATGCTGTGAGTATGAAGATGATCCTGGCTGACTTCACAGTGTCTTCTGAGAATCAAGCCTTTGCTGAATGAAGCTCACACCCTTTAGCCAAATGTCTACTTTTGCATTCTCCAACCTAATTTACTATGGGAAGCAATGTATTCCTTTTCCAAATGTCATTTTAATGCCTTGTTAAAAAAAAAAAGAAAGGGAGGGGTGGTGGTATTTTTATGGAAATTTCACCCATTCTTTCTTTACTCTCCCTTCTCTATCTTCTATTGCAACCAGAATATCACTGCCACCACCAAGAAAGTAAAGCAAAGACCCACCATTACAATAACCTCTATGATACCAAGTAAGAAAATAAATAGAAATAAAAAACTGAGTCCATAGCTAAGTTGCCAAGGTTTCATTAGTAGGTTCTTCTTAGGCCCTCAAAGTTTTGTTGCATTTCAGGCCTGACCCAACTAGCCTGCTTTTACTTTTTATGGCTGATCTAGGACATTATGAAAGTTAGCTCATCATTATTCACTTGAGCCAGAGAATCTATCATTCCTAAACCAGGTCAGTCTTAGATTCTACAAAGGCATTTTATTCTCCAGAAAAGCTGTTCTAAAAATCCATGCTGTGGGCCAATTTATATAACAGCTTTTCTGTCTTACAGTACATACAAGAATGGAATGCCCATTCTACAAACTCACCGAGATGTGAATGCTACCATTAATAAGGATGTATCCAAGTATGTGTCAACACACACAGCTTACCTTCAGAAGTCTTTATGATTCAACTTCAACTTGGGAGTCAGGTTCAAAGTGAAGAAACACTGGCAGAAGTCTTCTTTGATTTATATTTGTTTTGAAAGCCCTGGTCTAGACCTGGTAAGTAGGTAAGAACAGGAGTTACCCAAGCAGTCATACATGCTGAGGGGCATGTAGTTTCTTAATAAATCACAGCTGGTAGTTATCAAATACAAATGGACTTGAGATCCCCACCAGTACAGAGGAATCAATATTTATCAACAGGAAAATGATATCCATTGCTGCCACTTGAAGGTCATGCATATAAAGTATGTATGATTAATTCTAAAGCTCAGAGCTATTTCCTCTCACAATTAGGTAGATAGAGTGTCTTTGCTTGATTTTGCCATTAAACAATAGTCTGGCTTTTCCCTGAGCTTATGCCTGATTCTCTTTTCTCCTATGACTTTTACTACAATATATTTCATAAAAATGATAGTGCTATGCATATATAAGCAGAAATGAAACTTTGGAGAAAAATGCCTGATTTAGTAGCTGAGGAAGGAAACAGAGTCACAAATACCAAATAAGCAATACCCAGAAAAGTACAACATAACCAAAGGAAGAGCTCACTAATGAGAGTAGAAAATAAGCTGACAATGAGGGCCAGCACCTCAAAGTTCCTATAATTTAGATGTAGACATGGGCTATAAAAATAGCCAGAGGGATTTGACTTGAACTCCTCTCCCTCCCCATTCCCACTGTACATAAAACAGCTCCAACACTGTGATATTTTATGTACTTTGAATCTTATCTATCAAAAATGGGCAACCAAAAATTGAGATCTAAAGTTACTCTATTAAGGTAATAAACCACTTGAAAAAGATTTACATCCTGGGAAGAAATTTTAAAATAAGTTTTAAGAAAGTTAAACTGTTTACAAAAAAAAAAAAAAAAAAAAAAAAAAAGTCACGTAATTAGGAAGATCTAGGGAACTTGATTCCAGACATGATAGCCAGGAGGCCAGGTAAGTAGGAATTTATGTCTATATTTAGGAGAAGAAACCAAGTGTTGCTGTCATTCAGAGGGGATAACTTGGCTTTTAGGTTGCTTATCCCAGGAAGGGGATCAATAGACCATAGAAAGGCTTCCACACTCAGGTGATGGCCTCCATTATTCTGAAAGAGCTGGGATTCTCCCCTCATTAGAATGCTTTAAGTAGACTTCATTCACCTAGTTTATGAACATTTATTTAGTACCTACTATTAGTCCTGAAGTCCTGGTGTGGCACTATGGATTAATGTGTGGGACTGCAAAGTCAGTTTGAACCTCAAGGTCAGAGGTTCAAGCTCACCAGCCGCTCCTCGGAAACCCTATACAGTGTCACTTTGGGTTGGAATTGACTTGATGACACTTAACAATAACAGAAAAGAAAATCATGCTTGGTTAAGTGGTGTATCAGTGAAAAAGATGAAGTCCCCCAATGAGGAAAATTGACACAGTGACTGCAACAACGGGCTAAAACATAGCAATTGTGAGGATGGAGCAGGACTAGGCAATATTTCTTTATTTTGTATATGGAATTGCTATGGGTCAGAACCAACTTATGACGCCTAACAACTACATGTTCCGTGCACTATTCTATTTGGAGGATTAAATATAATAAAGTCCTTGCTTTGTGGAGGTATTATTTTAGTGATAGTAGAGTGAGACAAAAACAAATGAATGAGTAAACAGATAAACATTTTGTTAGGTGGTGATAATTGTTAAGAATAAAGATGAAGCAGGATAAGGTAAGAGAAAATGCAGCTGATGGCTGCTATTGTAAATAGCTTGTTCAGGGAAGACCTTCCAGAGAAAGTAGCATTTAATTTTTAACAGCCCACATGTATTGAAGACCTATCATATGTCAGACACATTAATTAATTTCCTCTTCCCAGAAACTCTGTGAAGTAGTACCATTAATAGCCTCATTTTGCAAGTGGGTAAATTTGTCCCATAAAAGGCTAGGTAACTTTCTCAAGGAAATGTGCAGTTAGTGTGTGGTAGAGTTGGGGGTTTGAACTCAAGTAGTTTGGAACCAACTCCCATGCTTGGAATCACTATGATATTTGGAATTTGTGCCTAAAAGTAGAAGAATGTGTACTATATGGAGTCCTTATTGTCTGCCTCATTAGCCCTTAAAGGCACCCATAGGACTCTATAAGAGGGAACACTAGTTGAGGTAGCATAAGGAAGGTCCTTTGCAGGGAGAGGAAAGAAAGACTTAAATTTCTAATATTTTACTATTTTCTATGAGTCATTTGTTTTACACATATAGTTTAATTTAAGCCTTCCAACAAAACTATGAAGTATTCCTGTTGTTGTTAGGTGCCGTAGAGTCAGTTCTGACTCATGATGACCTTACTGATGTAGAGCAGAATGAAACACTGATTAGTCCTTTGCCACCCCCACAATTGTTGTTATGTTTGAGCCCATTATTGCTGCCAACATGTCAATCCATATTCATCTTTTTCACTGACCCTCCACTTTTCTTAGCTTGATGTATTTCTCCAAGGACTGATCCCTCCAGACAATATGTCCAAAGAATGAGAGAAAAAGGCTCTTTAATATGAAATATTTTTAAAATACTTATTTAGCAGTTGAGAATATTGAGTTATAGATAAGCTAAGAAAGTTGCCCAAGTATCTAATGTCAACAAAAGACCACGATTATGAATTTAGGTAAGTCTATCATGAAATGCCATGCTCTTTCTAATGTGCCATGCTGTCTCCAGAGAGAATAGGACAGATTAGAAAATTCAAGAAGAATTATATGAAGATAGTGTAAGAAAAAGGGAGAGATAGAAAAAAAAAAAAAAGAAAAAAAAAAAAAGACTGGAGGACCAGAAGACCAACAGTGGCTTAAGGGACTTTTAAAGGCAACTTCATCCTCAACTGTTTCCTCCATACAAAATTAGGTAGATTCTGAAAATTTCTATGAATTTGGCATTCCAATAATTCTCATATATAGTTTCTCACCAGAACCTAATGTGAGTAGTCCTTGAGCAGTAACTCATCTCCCATAGCTGTTAGTGGCATTGGATCAGGTGATTCAGGGGCAAAAAAAAAGACAAGTAAACTAAGTAAAAGAATAAAGAAAAATTAAGAACTGTTTGGTAATTAAGGCCTAACATGTAACTAGTTGATCTTTCCTTCAGAAGCATATTTTAAAAGCTGTCAGCCTTAATTAAATAACTTTATATATGCCTTGCCTGCCAATCTTTTCTTTGCTAAATACTATAGTAGAAAGATGATGGGCATGTCAGAATAACAGGCTGATGGACAGAGTTAGTAAGGGAAGCCAAATAGAGCACTGTTTGTCTTGCACCATTTCATATGGAGAAACCAGGATGTGGTCAGATCACTTGTAGAATGGGGTTGACTAACCCATTCAGTATTCTGGACAAGCAGCAAGTCACTTTCTCACCCCATGCCTTCTCTGCTTTACCTTTCCCTTCTCTTTTCTTTCCTTCTCTTCTCACACAAAGCCAAAGGCTTAGATTTTTGCTAAATATTAGACACACAAACAAGTGAAATCACAAAGAGTCTTGCCTGTTCTATCTTTACCAGAGCCTTTGGTGGCTCCGTACAAAGGGAAGCTGAGAGAGGTGGAATGTGGGTGACTAACTAGCTTCATCATTGGTATTCTTCTAATAATTATCTTAAGCTACATTTTTTAAGCAGTAAAATATTATTTCAGTAGTTATTGCTTCATTAAAACTTTCAAGAATTCATTACATATTCTTAAGAACTAGATGTTTATGAATTTATTAGGTATTGTTTTAAAAGGAAAATGTAATCTTTTTTTTTTTTTTTAGAATACTCTCAGGGGATCATAAAAATCACTGAGATTCAACTTTGGTTGTTTATATCAGCTACATTCCAGATAATAGTTATGTTTCAAGCAATAGTTACATTTCAGGCTTATAACAAAATGTCTTTTGAAAACTGAATTAGAACTGGACATTGTTTATGACTAAGATATGACAAATGGAGTTGATTTTTGACAAGTACATAAGATTTGAAGACCAAGAAACCAAGAGATTCTGCATTGCCACTTCCACTGTGCCACAATTTTATAGACCACTATTGAAAATCTTATAAATAACAGTGGAACATTGCCAGATAAACTGCAGGAAGATGAGTCCCTCCATTTGGAAAACACTCAAAATACAACTGGGGAAGTGCTGATTCCTCAAAGTAGAGTTGACATTAAAGACATGAATGGAGCAAAGCTTTTAGGACCTTCATTTGCTGAGGGGCACAACTCAGAATGAGAAGAAATAGTTGCAGATATCCATTAATAATTATAATTTAATAATGAAATTATAAAATGTGAATCTAGGAGAATTGGAAGTTGTCAAAAATGAAATGTAACACCATAAAAATCGATATCCTAAGCATTCATGAACTAAATGGGCTGATATTGAGCATTTTGAATTAAACAATCATATGGTTTACTATGCTGGGAACAACAAATTGAAGAGGGATGGTGTTCAAAAAGAACATTTCAAGATTTACCTTGAAGTACAATGCTGTCTCTTGAAGGATAATATCCACATGTCCTGTTGTGGCACTGCAGGTTAATGCACTGTACAGCAAGGTCAGTTTCAAACATAAGGTTAGTTTGAACCACAAGGTCGGTGGTCCAAGCTCATCAGTCACTCCTTGGAAACCCTGTACAGGGTCACGATGAGTCAGAACCAACTGGACAGCATTTAACAGCAACAATACACACACACACAATAACAGTTAATTGGACTATTATTAAAATGTATGCACCAACCACTAAAGCCAGTCATAATGAAACTGAACAATTCTAATAACTTCTTCAGTCTAAAATTGGTCATACATGCAAGCAAGATGCATTGATAATTATTGGTGATTGGAATGCAAAAGTTGGAAACAGACAATAAGTGGAAAATATGGCCTGGATGACAGAAACGACACTGGAGATTGTTTGATACAATTTTTCAAGACTAAGGACTTATTCATTGCAAATGCTTTTTTCAACAGCATAGAAACTTATTTATGGACCTTACCAATTGGAATACACTGGAATAAAATTGACTACATCTGTGGGAACAGACAATGAAGAAGCTCAAGTATCATAGGCCAAAACTTGGCCTGAAAAGTGTGGAACAGACCATCAATTAGTCATATGTGAGTCCTCGTGTGAGGCTGCAGGTTAATGCACTGGACTGCAAGTTCAGTTTGAACTGCAAGGTCAGTAGTTCAATCCCACCAGCCACTCCTAAGAAAGTCTATATAGCATCACTATGAGTCGGAACTGACGCAATGGCACTTAACACCAACAACAAGTTAAGCGTGAAGCTAAATAAAATTAAAACAAGTCCAAGATAGCCAAAATATGACCAAAATATGACCTGATTTTTGAGACCATCTCAAGGACAAATTTGATGTATTAGACACTAATGACTGAAAACCATAAGAATTGTGGCATGACATTAGGGACATCACACTTGAAGAAAGCAAATGGTCATTAAAAATACAGGAAAGAAAGAAAATACAAAAATGGATATCAGAAGAGACTCTGAAGCTTGCTTTTGAATGCAGAGAAGCTAAAACAGCTGGGGGGGGGGCAGGGAAATGAGGTAGTAAACAGGAAATTTCAAAGGGCTACTTCAAAAGACAAAGTCAAGTATTATCATGAAATGTTCAAAGACCTGGAATTAGAAAACCAAAAGATAAGAATAAGATCAGCATTTCTCAAGATGAAAGAACTGAAATAAAAATTCAAGCCTCAGCTTACAATGGTGTGGCACTGTAGTAGTAACCTCAAGGTCAGTAATTCAAACCCTATACATAGTTGTTTTGAGTCAGAACCAAACGGATAGCACTTAACAGTAGTAACAACACGGACAAAATATTGAATGACGCAGGAAGCACAAGAAAACAGAAGGAATATACAAAGTCACTATACAAAAAAGAACTGGTCAATGCTCAACCGTTTCAAGATCAAGAACTGATAGTATTGAAGGGAAAAATCCAAGCTGCACTGAAGGCATTGACAGAAAACAAGGTGCTGGGAATTGATTGAATATCAATTGAAATATTTCAACAAACTGATGCAGTGCTGGAAATTCACTTGTCAGTGCTAAGAAATTTGGAAGACAGTTACCTGACCAACCTTGGAAGTGATCCATATCTGTGCCCATTCCAGAGAAAGGTGATGGAACAGAATGCAGAAATCATAAAACAATATCATTAGTATCACAGGCAAGTAAAATTTTGCTTCAGATAATTAAAAAATGGTTGCAGCAGTACATCGAAAGGGAACTGCCAGAAAGTCAAGCCAAATTCAGAAGAGAATGTGGAATGAGGGGCAACATTGCTGATGTCAGATGGACCTTGATTAAAATCAGAGAATACCACACAAAGATGTTTACTTAGTGCTTTAATGACTATGAAAGACATTTGAGTGTGGGGATCACACTAAACTGGATAACATAGTGAAGAATGGGTATCCCAGAACACTTAATTGTGTTCATAAAGAATCTGTACATATACTAAGAGACAGTTGTTACAGCAAAACAAGAGGATACTGATGGTTTAAAATCTAGAAAGATGTGTGCCAGGATCTGTATGCTGAGCAATCCAAGAAGCTGGATTAGGTGAATATGATCATGGTATTATGATTGGACTCATTAACCATGTGTGATATGTAGATGGCACAACCTTGCTTGCTGGAAGCAAAGAGAACTTAAAATACTGATGAAGATCAAAGACTACTGTTTTCAATATGAATTTTAACTCAATGTACAGAAAATGACAATATTCCTCACAACTGGGCCAATAAATAGCATCCATATAAATGGAGAAAAGATTGAAGTTGTCAAAGACTTCATTTTGTTTGGATCCACAATCAGCACTCATGGAAGAAGTCAAGAAATCAAAATATGTATTGCACTAGACAAATGTGTTGCATTAATGTGTGCTGGACCCAAGCCATGATATTTTCAATAACCTGTGTATGTGAAAGTTGGACAGTGATAAAGGAAGACCATGGAATTGATGCATTTGAATTATGGTGTTGGAGGAGAATATTAAAAGTACCATGGACTGCCAGACGAACAAACAAATCTGTGTTGGAAGATGTACAGTCAGAATGTGCCTAGGAAGCGAGTATGGAGAGACTTCACCTCTAGTTCTTTGGACATTTCAGGAGAGATAGTTTCTGCAGAAGGACATCATGCTTGGTAAAGTGAAGAGTCAGCAGTAAAGAGGAAGACCACCAACAAGATGGATTGACAGAAATACTGGGATCAAATATAAGAGCAATTCTGAACATGGCACATGACTGGGCAGGAAGTATTCTGTTCAGTTGTGCATGGGGTTGCTGTGAGTTGGAATTGACTCGACAGCACCTAACACAACAGTCTCTCTCTCTCTCTCTTTATATATATATATATCTCCACAATAATTTTTTAACTAAAAAAATAATAATAATTGGGTATTCTCTTAATGGACAAAAACATGTTATTGTTGCACATCTAGAGGTTTTTGGCTCTGTGTAACTTTCACACATGACTCCTCCACCTGTAGCTTTAGGCACCAATGCAGTCTAATATATAAAAGCCTAGTCGCACATCAAAGTCTATACTTGAAAAATACTAGTTAATTAAATCACAATTTTATTGTTTTTGATTGAATTGGTGCCAGGTTCTCTCTCCCAGACACCACTGACCATTTGCTGTCAGCAGGGGAAAGGAAATAGAGCAAAAAAA
>NW_006408677.1:5968317-5975466 GCF_000296735.1 Chrysochloris asiatica | reverse complement strand
AAAAAAAAAAAAAAAAAAAGAAGCTACTACAGCAATTCTCATTCAAACTGCTGAAGATGTCAATGGAAGATGATGGGAGAGGAATGAAGTAGCTTGATTTTAGAGATATTTAGGAGTAGAAATAAAAGGTTTAATAATGATTGCAACTGTATTAAGAAGGAGAGGGAAAAATAAAAGTTGATGTCCAGGTAAATGATATTGACCAAGGGGTGAAAATTTTGTTCTGGAAAGGTATATCCCCTACATAAGCCACCTACTCTCTTTCTTCCCCTTTTCATCCTTCATTTTTGGCTGTTCTCCATCTCTCAACTGAGATAATCCCTTGAGAAGCAGTTGGCAAAGAGGTTTGAGCAACCTAGAAAAAAAGGCATTAAGAATATCTGAGAACCTTCACCATCTGAGAAGGTGTAGCTTGAAGAATGACCAAATTACTGTCTTCTTGTATAGGAAAGACTTTTTAGAGGAGATTCGTAAACCTTTATCTTCCATCTATACAAAGAAAGAATGAAAAAAATGATATAAAATTGTAGCAAAGAAAATTTTAGTGGGACATAGTAAGATGATTTTAACTATTTTAGCATAGCAGACTAGAATGAATCCATTGAATGTAAACTGTGGAAAGTTTTAAGGGGTGGTACAATAATTCTGAGACCTGAATAATTAGGTACCAGTGTGAAGTCAGAGACATAGATTAGATGATCTCTCAGAGCATCCGTTCTTCAAATGTCCTATTCTGCCTTCAGATATCCCCAGATATCTCATTGATTTCACCTAGTAGATGAAATGAAGAAAAGAGAGCAGCAAATAATTGAAATACTCTAAATCTGATGGCTCTGGAAATGGAGCTAGAGATAAAGGAGAATATTGCTTACTTCAATTTTGAAAGTTTTATTTTGTTTTAAATGGAGTCTTTAAGGAAAGATTCTGTTAGGGGGAAAAAATTGTACCAAAAGCCAGAATTCAGGATATATTAGCTATCCAAGCAAAACGAGGTGATGGTGAGTAGTGGTAACGAGAGGTATAAAGCAATGAATTGAACACTTCACTAAGCATGAAACCAGAGAAGTGTACTCCCTTAAAGCTAAGGGAAAGTTACTTACATTTGAGGGCCATGAACTCTGAATAGCATGAATGCTCTCTGACACAGAGGGAGGGAGACACTCATACACTTTCATGCATAAACATTGTAGAAATATACATTTCTGAACCAAAGTTCTAGCAGAAAATTAAATAATTTAATGTTTATGCATGAGCTATGACCCCAGTGGAGAATTTTGCCAAAAGACTAACAAAAGACTTCCATCTAAATCAAACAGCTTTTTACCCAAGGTTTGTTGTTGTTGTTGTCAGGTGCCATCGAGTTAGAACTGACTCATAGCAACCCCATGCACAGCAGAATGAAACAATGTCCGATCCTGGGCTAACCTCACTACCGCTGCCACACTTGACACCATCAATGATGCCACCTGGTTGATCCATCTCGTTGGGGGTCTTCCTCTTTTTCTCTGACCCTCCACCTTACCCAGCATGACATCTTTTTCCAGCGACTGTTCTCTCCAGACAATGTGTCCAAAGTAGGAGAGACAAAGCTTAGCCATCTTGGCCTCCAAGGAGCACTCTAGTTGTACTTCTTCCAAAACAGATCTATTGGTCCTTTTGGCAGTCCGTGGAACTTTCAGTATTCTCCTCCAACACCACAACTCAAAGGCATCAATTCTTCTACGGTCTTCCTTATTCACTGTCCAGCTTTCGCAAGTTTAGAGCTTTGAATAATAAGTCAACTGTTTTCCCTTTCTTCTAAAAAGTTCATTTATGTTTAAATCATTAATTCCATTTCAATGGATTATGTCATTCTAAATTACTTGGTGTCTCCTTTCATACCAGCATTTGTGGGTGAATCTTGAAAACTGATACATAAAATCTCATTTGTCAATTTGTTTCGACAAATTTTCTTAGCCTAGAAACTTTTACAGACTTTGTTAACTATAACTTTACTGATGCATTAGAAAGTTCATAATATGTTTCCCAGCTAAAATTGCTAAATACCTATGGCCTACAGATGGCATTTACTGAGGGATTTGTGAAGAGTTTTCTTCCAAGGAAAACAGCACCCTAAAAAAGAAAAAAAAATTGAGGAGTTTGCCTTCATGGAGCCATTTCTCTTTAGTTCTTTCACTTACTTATTACAATTTTAAAAGGGTGTCTTCTGCCACCAGGCCCCAGGGCATATTAACATAATTTATATATGGGTAGATAATTAAACTGTCAAAGCTGTAGTGCTAGACACACAAAAACAATAGCCATAAACACAGCATCCCTTACATCTTTTATATTAGAGCTGCCTCCTTAGAAAAATAGTCCTGCTCAAGAATATGAACTTTGAGTGGTGAGATCCTCCTCTTTCTAATACCACCCTGCATTTGACTTTGGGACATTTTCTGCCTCTCCTAGATGTGCCTTGTAGTATAATCCCGCTGTCATTGGGTAGGTTCTGATTCATAGCGATCCTATAGGACAAAGTAGGAGTTTCCAAGGCTTTAAATCTTTATGGAAGCAGACCACCATATTTTTCTTACACGGACCAGCTAGTAGGCTCAAACCACTGATCTTTTGATTAACAGCTTTGTGCTTTAACTACTGCACCACTAGGGTCCCTGTCATGTTATATAGATTTATTAAAAAAGGAAATCAGATATGTAAATTATATCTCAATCAAGCTGTTATTTTTTTTTAAATAAAAAGTTAGGATACAAAATCCCTTAAATTAGCACTTTTATTAAAATCTTGTGATATTTCTTGAGGTAATTTTAAGGGCCATTGATGTAGACCATGGAGAATAGGGCTTGGAGGTGTCTTAAAACACTGTGAAGGCTGTACTAGCATAGACTGTGACTGATATGTATTTATTACAACATTTTGGTAGTCTCTGAATCTCAACAGGGTTTAACCATTGTTGGTTCCTTGGCTCCTTCAGAGAAGTAAAGAGAAGGAATTTTGGGTTACTTCCTTATTAAACTTCCTACTGCTTTTTCCATATTTGTCAATTCAGGAAACATCTGCTGGGTGAATTTCACTTAAGACATATTTTAATTGCAGTAATTAATTGAATTAATACTATCAATTGTTACATTGCATGGGATGCTGGGTTTAAGATAGGTGTAGGCTGAATGTGAGAGAGGCTATAGCTTCTGTAAAAATCATGAAATTGTCATCACTGCATCAGGCACTCTCACAACACAGATACTCTTGAGTATCATCATTTACTACAGGTTGTACTGGTATCATTTTTACTTTTTTTTTTTTTATAAAGGATTGAATATGATACCATCTCAAAGAAGCAATAGGACATATACGTTTTATAAAAAATGTATTGGTTTAAGGGAGAAGAGTAGGAGCGGAGTGTGGGACACTAACCAGAGAAGCAGCAACACCAGAGATTGAGGCAGAGATAATGACATGGAGAGATGGAGCAGCTGAGGACTCTAGATTCATGGAGGGAGAGGGGATGTGTGCTGGCTTGCAGGTTGTGCCCTTTTGCTGTTTGAATGATTGTATATTCCTGAGTGTTTTGGTGCACATCAAAAAAAAAAAAAATCAGAGGGAATAGAAGCAAATACTGTTGAGTGGGGAAGCATGCAGGGATTGTAATCATTGCAATGAAATGAATGTGATTATAATTATTGCAATGAAACGAAACTGATAGGGTGAGTGTAAAACTGATGTTCCCCCATGTAAACTATCATTCAATTCACTATAAAAACTTTAAAAAAATGCATTGAATGAATGATTGCTGCTACAGTAGCCTGTGAAATCCAGAGCCAGTGTGAGGTGGAAACCTGTCATTGAAAAAAATTGAAATAGTATTCTCTAAAATGATGTCAGAAAAGTAGTAAGACTGTATCCTGTAAAAGACAGAAAACTTGTGAGACCTGGAAAAATAAGACAGTCCTGTTGAGTTCCAGCTCTCACAAGTATCACTATATATGATTGTCACACATTAAAAGCGTTCATGCCCCTATTGTAAATAAAAACCATCATACGTTTATGTGTAATTATAGCATGAGCTTACATTTGATTCATAGTTTTTACTTTTCCTTTTTTATTATATCTTTGATACTCATAACAAACCACTGTGAGAGTATGAGATTCTCTGAATGTAAATGCTATAAGTCACATATCTTAGGGCAAAACTAAAATTGTAATCTTTGTCTCATGGCTTGCTGACTTAAACTATGTGGTCTTATATTTAGTTAGATTCTCAAAAATATTTCAGTCTTCTTTACAGCCACATTGGAGGATTGCACTTTCCTGAACCCTTGAAGTAAGATGTGACCATATGTATTGCTATTTCTATTGAAAGATAAGTGGAAGTGACATGTGCCATTTCTTGGTGGGAACATTTAATTGCTGGTGTTCAATGCCAAACTGTTTTTTTGTTTAATCCTTCTGTGGTGATTGTGGATGCACGACTCCTTCTGCTTGGGTTCTTCTATAAGTACCATATATATAGCATCTCATCTCATTAACCTACGGTGGACATGCATAAGAAATAAACCTTTGTCACTGTAAGCCAATGAGTTTTGTGTGATTGTTGTTATGACATAACCTGTCTTAAAGAGACAAAAGACACTCTTTTTATAGGAACAACCAGCCTATTATCAATTGAGTATGTCTTCCTCATAGCTTCTTCTGGTAAATCTTGTTCATATAGGGTCACTACTGTTTATGCACAGCTATATTAGCAACATTTTGTGGCTACTCTCTTAATTGATTGAACGTGTCTTGGTGTGGTGCTGTGGGTTAATGCGCCAGACTGAAAAGCCATTTGAACTGCAAGGTTGGCAGTTCAAGCTCACCAGCAGTTCCTTGGAAACCCCATACAGGGTCGCCATGGGTTGGAACTGACTCCACAGCACTTAACAACAACAACAGTAGGAAACAAGAAGCCTCTATGAGTTGGAATTGATTTGAAGACTATAAAAAAAAATGGTGCCATCTATCCCTTCACTTGGAGTCTTGGTGTGGCGCTGTGGGATAAAGAATTGTACCACAAGGTCAGTTTGAAACAGAAGGTCGGCAGTTCAAACTCACAATCGCTCCTTGGAAAACTTATACAGGGTCACTATGAGTTGGAACCAACTTGATGGCACTTAACAACAATCGCTTCAACAGCACTCTCTCTGGGCTGCTAATTCATTGCAATGGCCACAAAGAACTCAGACACTATACTCAGTTTTGGGGTTTATTAAGGAAGTCGGTGGTGGTTGCGTTTTCCAGTCAGTTCCAATTCATAGTAACTCTGTATAGGACTTCTGAGACTGTAAAGCTCTACGAGAGCAGAAAGCCTCATCTTTCTACCAGGAGCAACTGGTAGGTTTGAACTGATGACTTTGCAGTTAGCAGGACAACATGTAACCCACTATGCTACCAGGGCTTTTGAAAACAGGTTACAATTCAGTGTCAGATGTGTTCAGGGCATAGTTCTTTCAATCAATTTTTGTTCTTGTTAAGGTTTTTACCCATAGTGACCCTATATAGGGATTCTGAGGAGTGGCTGGTGAGTTTGAACCACTGACCTTGCAGTCCAGCGCAATAACCCACAGCACCACACCAAGACACGTTCAATCAATTAAGAGAGCCTTTTCTCAGCCATGACACGTCCAATCAATTAAGAGAGCCTTTTCTCAGCCATGCCCACAGGCGGGCTTCTCTCTGGACCTCTGGCCCTTGGCCTCACTTCTGCTCTGATCAATGATACAAGCTCTGGTAGCATAGTGGTTACGAATTGGGCTGCGAACCTCAAGGTCAGCAGTTCAAAACTACCAGCTGTTCCAGCTGTTCCATGGGAGAGAAAGATGAGGCTTTCTGCTCCCGTAAATATTTATAGCCTCAGAAACCCTGTACAGGGTCGCTATGAGTCGGAACTGACTCCACGGCACATAACAACAACAACAACAAATAAACACCCAAGGGACATTTTCTTCTGCTATAAGCCTTAGTACAAAGGCATTCAGCTCTAGCTATGTTTGTCAGCAAACCTAGCTCTCCAATTAAGTGCCTGTGAGTACTGGTGTGGTGCTATAGATAAGCACTGGATGGCTAACCCACAAGTCTTTGGTTCAAATCCACTAGTCGTTCCTTGGAAATCCTATACAGGGTTGCTAGGAGTCAGAACTGACTCAACAGCACTTAACAACAATAGGCACCTCACTCTACAAGTGAGCCTCCTGAACTCACAGCTGGGAATCCCACCAATCTGTGTGGTACTTTGGCTCTTAATTCTACTACTGCTTCTCTGTCACTCTTCTGCTGCTCATCTGGTTTTGCAGCTTTCTGTCCCTGAGTCAAAGAGGTTCAATGCACAGGGACTTCAGGGCTCCAAAAGACTCACTCCATCCCTGACTCTTCTTCATTTTATTCCCAGCAGGATGGCAAAATAGAACAATCACAGTTAATTCTTTTAACAATCACTCACAGCTGAATCATATAATCCATAAGCATCTTCCCCTGCCTTCTCTTACCCAGACCCATCAGGAAAAAGTTGTTTTGTTGGAATTTATAAAGACTGTGGCTCTGAAAGTCCAAGGTGCATTGTAGGAATTGGCAAAGAACAAGGCACCAGGAATTGATGGAATACAACTTGAAATGTTTCAAGAAAGTGAGGCGGCACAGGAGGCACTCACTCATCTATGCCAAGAAATTTGGAAGACAACTTTCTGGCTGACTGATTGGAACAGATCCGTATTTGTGCCCATTTCAAAGAGAGGTGACCCAACGGAATGTGGAAATCATTGGACAACCTCTTTGATATCCCATGCAAGTAAAGTTTTATTAAAGGTAATACAGGAACGGCTGCTAGCATACATTGACAGATAACTTCCAAAGGTTCAAGCTGGATTCAGAAGAGGCCGTGGAATGAAGGATATCATTGCTGAAGTCCGATGGATCTTGACTGAAAGCAGAGAATATCAGAAAGATATTTACCTATGCTTTATTGACTACGCAAAGGCTTTCGATTATGTGGATCATGACAAGCTATGGACAACATTGCAAAGTATGAGTATTCTGGAACACTTAATTGTGCTCATGAGGAATCTGTACATGGACCAAGAGGCAGTTGTTTGAACAGAACATGGGAACACTGAATGG
>NW_006408677.1:5965753-5968217 GCF_000296735.1 Chrysochloris asiatica | reverse complement strand
AAAAAAAAAAAAAAAAAGAGAAGGAAAGATTGTAGAGTAGTCAGGGGACAAATGTGATTATAGAACATGTTCCACAGATTAAGCAATCCATGGAGAGTAATTTGGCTAGTGAAGATCATCAGAGTGGCATGTCAGGTTCAGAATCAGAGAGCTGCAACCCTAAATCTGCATGTAGTGATTTATGTAGGTATGTGGGGGAAGGGAGGGCCAATTACTTCTGTATCTTGATAAATTGATAAATTAGAATAGTACCATTGACCTAAATTTTCCAGAGCACCAACTCCATGGTAGGCATTATGTTGGTTTCAAGTGCCATTGGATCAGTTCTGACTCATAGTGACCCTGTGTAGGGATTTCATTGAGTGAATGGTGGGTTTAAACTACTGACCTTGATGTTATCAGTCCAGTGCTTATCCTACCATGCCACACCAGAACTCCAAGGTAGGCAATGTGGTGGTGGTGCTTGTGTGCTATGGAGTCGGTTCTGATACGTAGTGATTCTGTATAGGGTTTATGAAACTGTATACCTTTATGGGAGCAGAAAGCCATGGCGCAGTTGGTGGATTTGAACTGTTGACCTTTCTATTAGAAGCTCAGCTTATTACCAGAGCTTATTGGCAGGCAATGTACTAAAAATAAAATACAAAGTGAATAAGATATAGTCCTTCTCACTCTAGTAGTGTATATAGGAATCATTGAAATATAATGAGCTACGACAAAAGAGACATGAAAGAAACTATGCCTTGGAGATTGGAGATAATGCCACAGATAATAATATGTAAGCAATGCCTTTGGCCTAGTTTTCTAGAAATGCTAAACAAGTGAAAAATATATATGTATGCGTATGAGAGGGGGTGGGGAGAGAGAGGAATTCATTATCTTACAGTTGTAGAGTCCCAGGTCCCCAGAAGGACAGAGAAGTTTATTATCTTACAATTGTAGAGTCCCAGGTCTCCAATGGAAGAGAGTGTGTCCCTCCCAGGTGCCCATTACATTGGGAGCAAGCCACTTCCCCAAAGAAGCATCCCTTCAATTGACTGAATGCCCATAACTGCTCGTCATAGAGCTAACTATGCCTGTATTAAATTTCATCACCATGGGAATAAGCTCATTTCATCTGCTAAACTTCTGGAAATCCTGGCCTAATCAGAAACTTAGTCGTTACAATTAAGTTGAAGAAGAGTCAGTGTTTACCAAGCAGAGACAGGAGAAAACATATTTCTAGGCAGAGTAGGACAACTAGTAAAAAAGCACAAAAGTATAGAAGGGTATGGCCTGTTTAAGGAACCACAGTAGCCCAGCACAGTGTGTGGTGATGTAGGATAAGTACTGGAATGCTAACTTCAAGGTCAGTGTTTCAAACCCACCAGCTACTCCTTGGAAAGGCTATACAGGAACCAACTTTATGGTATTCAGCAGCAAAAATGGAGAAATTATTATTATAAATGTCATGTACAGACTACTATGCCTAGATTTTAAGCAAAATAGATTTCATTTGAAACAGTAGGGATCCTCTGAAAATATATAAACAGGCAAAGACATGTTCTCATTTACATTTTTTAAAATATATGGTATTGTGGCAAATTGGAGGAACTGCAAAATTGGAGATAAGGAGACTGGTTAAGAAGCTATTACAGGAGGAACAAACAGGATGGCAGATCGGGTGGACGTGTAGTAAAGAGCTCCACCAACAACAACACAGAATACCCGAACAAACAGGCTCAGGGGATGGTCCCAGAACTCTGAACCACGTATAAAGGAATATTAAGAAGCGTGGAAGGCTTATAGCTGGGGGAATTTGTGGCAGAAGGAAGAAATCTATTGCTTTCTAGTCCGGGACGCTCAGCTGCTCAAGAAGCCACCATCTTGGTTGAGACCAAGTGGGGGAAGGATCGGAGTGACGACAGATGCCTGGCAGAACTGCTGAGATAAAGGTGTGGACATTCTTTTCTTTTGGTAGCTGTTCATTGATCCCTTGCTGTCTGCGCACCTCCATTCTGGTGATTATAGGGGTGCCTGAGCTAGTGGGCACCCCAACCCACCCTCGGAGGGTTCTACTATGCATGCGCACAGATCTCCTCGAAATTTAAAGAGACAGTTTCCAATTAAAATCAAACGGCCACAACCAGCCCTGAACTGTTTCCAACTAGAAAAAAAGCCTGAAATGGGATTGTGGAGCGGGACAAGCAGACAAAAGACGAAATAGGCTGAAAATTCAATCCTAAATTACGTCAAAATGACCAACAGTGGTATCTTGAAATTTCTCAGGAAGAAGAGTGTAAAGGTAGGCCCATTTCCTGATCACATCTACCTGGAGGCATTCAGAAAGCATAAAATACCAAAATACATACTCATCTAAGTATTAAGTCCACAGATAACACCTGAAGATGCCCAAAACACAGAAGCAGATGGCCATATCTGCACATGTCCAGAAACGAGATAAAGTGACTGAGGCAAATGAGCT
>NW_006408677.1:5950477-5956025 GCF_000296735.1 Chrysochloris asiatica | reverse complement strand
ACTTATTCAATCTGTATGCTGAACAAATAATCTGAGAAGCTGGGTTTTATGAAGAAAAATTTGGCATCAGGATTGAAGGAAGACTCATTAACAACCTGCAATATGCAGATGATACAACCTTGTTTGCTGAAAGTGAAGAGGAATTAAAGTATTTACTGATGAAGATCAAAGAGCACAGCCTTCAGTATGGATTACATCTCAGTTTAAAGAAAAAAAAAATCCTCACAACTGGACCAATAAACAACATTCTTATCAATGGAGAAAAGATTGAAGTTGTCAAGGACTTCATTCTTCTTGTGTCAACTATCAACACTCATGGAAGCAGTGGTCAAGAAATCAAATGATATATTACATTAAGCAAATCTGTTGCACAAGACCTTTCTAAAGTGTTGAAGAGCAAAGATGTCAGCTTGAGGACTAAGGTGCCTGACCCAAGCCATGATATTTTCAATAACCTCATATGCATGCAAAAGCTGGACAGTGAATAAGGAAGACCATAGAATTGATGCATTTGAATTATGGTGTTTTGAGGAGAATATTGAAAGTGCCATGGGCTGCCAAAGGAACTAACAGATCCATGTTGGAAGAAGTGCAGCCAGAATGCTCCTTGGAGGCCAGGATGGCCAAACTTCGTCTCTCATACTTCAGACATATTGTCAGGAGGGACCAGTCTCTCGAGAAGGATATCGTGTTTGGTAAGGTAGAGGGTCAGAGAAAAAGAGGATTGACCAAGTGGCAGCATCGAGGGACTCAAATGTAGCAACAGTGATGAGGTTGGCCCAGGATCAGGTAGTGTTTCGTTCTGCTGTGCATAAGGTCACTATGAGTTGGTACCAACTCGATGGCACCTAACAACAACAACAACCACAACAATGTCTCTGGAGTCCTACCTAGTGTGGCACTGTGGGTTAATGTGCTGGGCTCCAAAGTTGTTTGAACCACAAGGTTTGTAGTTTAAGCTCACCAGCCGCTCCTCGGAAACCCTATGCAGGGTTGCTATGGGTGGGAACTGACTTATCAGCATTTAACAACAACAACAACAACAACAACAATGGCTCTGGTAAGACTACCAGTGTGACACTTGCTGTAGGATAAGCACTGGACCGAAAGGTCATTTTGAACTGCAAGTTCAACAGTTCCAAGTCACCACCACTCCTTGGATACACTATACAGGTCGCTGTGAGTTGGAACCAACTCTACAGCACTTAATGACAGCATGACTCTGGTGGGTTACAAGTTGGGCTGCTAACCGCAAGGTCAGCAATTCAGAACTACCAGTCATTCCATGGGAAAATGATTTATAGCTTCAGAAACCTTATACAGGGTCACTATGATTCAGAAAAAACTCCACAGCACACAACCACCATCAGGGCTAGATGAGACATTAAATAATTCACAGCACTGCAATGACACTGGATTTGGTGGAATCCAGTCTCATTAATGTAACAAAGACAGTCATTCATTCTTAAATAGAATTATAACCACAGGCATTGTTGTGCTTCAGACTCAAAACAACCCTGTATAAGATTTCTGAGGAATGGTTGGTAGATTTGAGCCACTGACCTTTCAGTTAGCAGGCCAGTGCTCATCCATCCTACAGTGCCATGCTAGAACTCCAACCACAGGAATATTGTTGTTGCTGTTAAAGTTGACTCCTATTCACAGCGATCTTTTATAGGGTATCTGAGGAGTGAGTGTGAACAGCCAACCTTGCAGTTCACAGTGACCTTGTGATTGAGTTCTTATCCTACCATGCCACATCAGGACTCCAACCACAGGCATAGGAGATTAGAATTTACAGAACATATTTTGGGGGATACTTTTCAATCCCTAACAGGATTCTATCTCTTTAAGTGTAGTGATGATGATTAATCATAGATTTTGAGCTCAAAGGAATATCATGAGCCCAGCTATTCTACCTTCCACTTTTAAGTAGGTGAGCCCTTTTTCTTCCCCCATCATAATTCTTTGCATCAGAAATGAAGATATTTGACATGAAGAGGGAAGACTGAATAGAGGCAGAGAAGAAGAGAATGGAAGAAATCACAATGCCATGCATTTGGAGACTGCCCTACCCTACTGAGCCTAAGTGCACTTCAGATGCTATCTATGAAAGAGGAAAAGGGCAGAGAATGTGCATGAATTGAGAAAGGAGGACAGTTATCTTTAAACCACTTTAGAACCAAAATTTTGCTTTTGTAGAGACATAATATATATGGATCATTTTGGAGAATGGAAATGTAAGATGTAGTCACTCCAGAATTAAACAACAAAAAAAAAATTCTTAAAGCCATAATTCATACTTTAAGAAATTTTTTTTTTTTTTTTTGGATTTTCATGCACCATGTTGAAAACCCCATTCTCTTACTTTAATTGATCTTACCAAATCATTCACAATAAAAATGCAGAAAGACTTATAGAATCTTATAATTGTAATCTTTGGATATGGAAGTCACCTTAGAGATCATCTAGTTAAATTCTCTCACTCATAGATAAAGAAACTGAGACACAGAAAAAAAACAACAAAACAAAACAAAACAAAAAACTTGGTTCAGTTCATATCCAGCTGTCTACCTTCCCTGCATACATATATCATGAATGTCAGAGTTTATATCTATTTAACACAGATCTTTAAACTATATCCTAGCCACATTCATGGGAGTCCTGTAGGATAAGCTATAGGATAAGCTGTAGGATAAGTACTGGATTGCAAGATCTGTTTGAGCCACAAGGTCAGTCGATGAAACTCACCAGCCGCTCTTCACTGACTTTAAGGTGCTTTATAATAACAACCACATTCCTACCTTACCTATGAGTCTTTGGTAGTTTACAATATAAAATCAATGCCTTGTATGTTGGTCATAAATCATTCAAACTTGGTGTGGCACTATAAGATAAGCATTTGACTGCTAACTTCAAGGTTAACAGTTCAAATCAATCATTCACTCTTCAGAAACTATACAGGGTTACTATGAGTTGAAACCAACCTGATGGCACTTAACAACAACAAACATCACAAGGAAACCCAAATACACAATATCAAAGTGTTGTTTTGTTTTTCCTTAGCATAATGTTGCTGTTGTTAAGTGCCTTCAAGGTGGTTCTAACTCATAGTCTGAAGGATAAGCACTGGGACTAGCCTATAGATAACTAATCACTCTTCTTCTATATAGGATCAAATCTTGTTTTGTCTCTAGTTTTCCCTCTTCCTACAAAGGAGGAAATTACCAAAGTCTTCCTTAGTAATCAGTCCCTTGACCAGATTTCACCATCAGAATGTTCTTTTTACCTCCATTTTAGGAATGAAATGGCCCATTAGTACTTTTCCTTCAGATTAAGGATACCCACAGCCTGTCTGCCTGATGATATAACAGGTCACAGGAGGATTTGGTCACATAAGTCTTCCTCTTGACATGCCCAATATTTATCTGACTCTGGATTCTCCTCTATTCTGAAACTTTAAACACCTATAAAAAGAGTGTAAATGATTTACAAGAGACATTAGACTCAGGAAAAAAGAAAAGACAACACCAGGGTAGGTGAAAATGTCAAATACAATGAAGCAAAGATCTCCTGTTGTTGTTGTTGTTGTTGCTATGTGCCATGGAGTCAGTTCTGAATCATAGCAACCCTGTACAGGATTTTGGAGGCTGATCTCCTAAGTGAAACATACAGATTTATGGAATGTTTATTGTTGGTAAGTGATGCCAAGTCAGTTCCAATTCATAGCTACCCTGTATAGGGTTTCCTAGGCTTTAATATTTGCAAGCACAAACAATTGATCTATCTGCCATAGATAGAATGGCTAGCTAATAGGGTCGAACCTCCTACTTTGCAGTTTGTAATACATTGCTTATCCTACAGAATCACCATATTCCTCATGTAATGTTTGCTGATGTTAAGTAATGTTGAGTCAGTTCCAACTCATAGCGACCCTGTGTAGGGTTTCCAAGGAGCAGCTAGTGAGTTTGAACCACTGACCTTGCAGTTCAAACCAACCTTGCAGTTTTGCACAATAACCCACAGTGCCATACCAGGAATACTCAAATCTGTACTGTTTCTAGGGAGATAGTGTTGTTGAAGTTGATAAGTGCTATTGACAGGGTTCTGATTTATAACAATACTGTATAGGGTTTCCAAGAGCAGCTGGTGAGTTTGAATCACCGACCTTGCAGTTCAAATTGACCTTGCAGTCCATTGCTTATCCTACAGTGCCACGCCAGGACTCTAGGAAGATAGTAGTAGTACCTGGATGGAAATGAATTGCCACTTGGCCCTAGATCCTCCTAAGGTGAATATTTTCTTAGGTACAGGTATATATTGTTTTAACAAAACCCAACATTTATAAATCCTAATTTACATACACTTTAAGATTGTTCTTAACTCTATTAAAAGATTCAAGGCATGATTTATTTGCATAGTATGTGCCAATCTGGTCAGCTTCTTAATTTTTAGGAAAATTACAGTTTATTAGAATACAGTTACACTCATTTAGTTTATATGGGTTTTTATGGCTGTTTCATACTATACTGACAGAGTTTTGACAGAGACTATTTGGAGTCCTGCTGTGGCACTGTAGCCTAATGCATCAGACTGCAAAGTCATTTGAACAGTAAGGTCAATAGTTCAAGCTCATCAGCTGCTCCTTGGAAACCCTATGCAGGGTTTGTATAAAAAAGTTTGACACCTGTTCTAGTGCATAAAACTGTTATTTACATTATATAAATTTGATGTATTTGAAAGAAACATATTTTGCTGTAGCTGGAGAAAAATGGAAACTTATTGTTGTTGATTCAATTCTGACTCATAGTTCCCCTCTAGAACAGAGTAGAACTGCTCCAAGGAGTTTGCAAGGTTGTAAATCTATACCTAGCATGTTCTTCTGCAGACATGCTGGTGGATTTGAACCAATGACTTTTCTTTTATCTGCTTAACACTTAACCACTGTGGCACCAGGGTTCCTGGAGAGAAGTATACAAGTCAAAGTGGTCTAGATGAAGCCATTGGAGTAGGCAGAGGTCATGTCATGAAGAGTACACTGTGCACTTAAAGGGTTTAAACTTTATACTGAAAGTAGTAGGAAACTGTGGAAGGTTTCTAATTCAGTGGAATAACATGATTCAATTTGATGTCAATGTGGCAGGTAGATTGGATATCAATTAGGCTGGTAAGACATGATGGATGTCTGAATTTAAATAGCAAAAATGAAGTAACAGTGAAATTGCAGGAAATAGATATTTATGTTATTTAGAAGACAGATTCAACATGATTTGTTGTTTGAATGAATGGATGTTAGTAAGAGAAAGGGAAGAACATGGGATGACTTAGAAAGTTGCATAAATGGTTGTTGTTGTTGTTAAGTGCTGTTGAGTTGGTTTCAATGCATATTGACCCTGTATAATATTTTCAAGGAGTGAATGGTGGATTTGAACCACCAACCTTTTGGTTAGTGATCCAGTGCTCATCCTACAGTGCCACACCAGGTAGTTAGAGGCAACAGTGAACAAGATTGGAAAATCAAGCAAGTGCTTCTTTTTTTTTTTTTTTT
>NW_006408677.1:5943871-5947583 GCF_000296735.1 Chrysochloris asiatica | reverse complement strand
CAGCTGTGAGTCTTCCAACCTTCTAAGTATTCCTTTGTATGTAGTTCAGAGTTCTGGGACCAGCCCCTGAGCCTGCTTGGTTGGGTATTCTGTGTTGTTGTTGGCGGAGCTCTCTGCTCTACGTCCACCCGATCTGCCATCTTGTTTGTTCCCTCAAGCAAGTGCTTCTTATGCAGATGGGAAGTAACCTGAAGGGGAGAGGGAAAAGACCCACTGCAGCTATAGGCTACCAGGCCAAATAAGATCTGGAGGTAATAAACCTTCTAGTTTCCAGGCCAAACAAATTCTGGACATAATAAACCTCTAGTTTCCCTTAGGTCAGTGTCAGCCAGGGTAATCCAAAGAGAGCTGACATTTATAGATTTTAGGTGATAATCACATATCTAAAAATATGACTCACAGATGAATGATACTTGTATCCTAGAGTTGTCTTTCTTTAGTGGACCAACTAAGAGGAATGTGTTTTAATTTTCTTGTCCATCAAGCAGGAATCACTGGAAAATCTAAATGGCAGCTAGATAGCAAGTGAGCATATGAAGTGTTGAGTGGCTCCTTGTTTGCCTGTGACAGCTCTTGAACACACAATCAGCTCAATGTTAATCCTGTGCTTAGAGAAGTAAAATGGTAGTGTCTACTTCAGAGCAACATGAGTTCTTTCTTCTCTGTAGCAGATGGTACAATTTTGTGAGACTGTGGCAGTACACATTGCTAGATGTGTGGTGGGAAAAGGAAGAATTCTATAAAACATGTTAATGGATACAATTTAATAAAACATCCCCTGTCTCTTCTAGACATTAACAAAATTACCCATCAGTGCAAAGTTAAAATTAAAGATACAGAAATAGGTGATTTCAATGTTTTGTCCTGAGACCAAGTATCACTATAGGGAAGCAGCCTAGTTTAACTAAGCCTTCTGTTTATATATGTCAAATCTCCAATAAACCAATAAGTCAACAATATGCAATATGATCACTCCCTGCACTAAGATTCCAGTAGTTTTAACCTTGGGGGCTATTCAGAAGGCTTATAAGGGGCACTTCCCTTGAGGAACTTTTGATCTGTTAGCTAAAACATGGTTATGTCAAAGAAGTCTTTCACACAATACTTTCATGGCCTTGCTGCCTGGTCAGAGTTAATGGGGAAAAGTGCAGAAAACCCCCAGAATTAACAGATGGCTTTAGAGTATTATAAAGAGTAATGCAAACAAACTACCAGGTTACTCCTTTTGGAGGTGTCTGGTAGAAATTGATTAAGAAAAAAAATTTCCATCATGCACCTACTGTGAGTAGAGCATTTCATTGAAAATGGAGATGAAGACTGAAAAACCCTACCATCTTTTCCAGATGGGCTATCTGGCAGTAAAAGAAAGTAACTTAAATCATAAAATAAAAAGGATGTCTAGTACTTACTTTGGTATTCTCATTTAATATTGCCTGATGGAGCAATTTGTAGAAGGATTGAACCAGAGAATTACTTGGTAATAAATCTCAAGTCATTTCTTTGACCTCATAGTATAACACAGGGAAGCATATAATTTCCACAATCTGTATATGCTATGTTACCCAAACAAGGTTTTAACTGTATCAGAGCTGATCTCCTCTACCTCCCTTTTCCATCCATAGTATATATTCAGTGATATTATTTTGCCTGATTTTATTGATATATTTTTAAAATATTAGATATATTTCCTCTCCACCCAAATGGAAGGTACATTTTCCAGGCTGTACTGATTTATGAGAAAGCATGTACCCACCCTCTTACCATCCCCACTCAAAGTCCTATACTGAAGAAGATTAAAGTGCCAAAATATAATAGTTTTCCCTCTATTGACCACACTTCTCCATTCTCCCCACCAAACCCCATCTCTTTTTCCATTCTGTGGTAGGACCTAGGGCACAGTGAAAAATGTGGTTTCCATTACTCTGAAGTTATGTGAGCCTCAAAGAGTTCAAGATGTTCTTGTAGAAAATAATTCAATTTCTTTGTACAAGAAATGCTTTATAATAATCTGTAACAGCACAAAGTTTTAAGTTAGTTTGACCAAGGTCCATGCACATATGTATATGTCTTTGTCTTACAAAATAAAAATACGTATATGTATTATACATTGTTATTGCTGTTAAGTCGAGTCTGGTCTGACTCACAGTGACCCTATATTGCGGTTCCCAGGAGAGCTTCTAGTAAGCTTAAACCACCAATCTTGCAGTTCAAACTGACCTTGTGGTTGAGTACTTACCCTATAGAGCCATACCAGGACTCCATATTAAGTACTATTTCAAATGTACATATATATTGTTGTTAGAGCTGTCGAATCAGTTATGACCCACAGCGATCCTGTATAGGGTTTCTGAGGAGCAGCTGGTGATTTGGAACCAACAATCTTGCAATTCAAACCAACCTTGTAGTCCAGCATATTAGCCCACAGTGCCACACCAGGACTCCATATTAAGTGCTATGTCAAACATGCTTGCTGGGCATGGTTTGATATTTTAATATTTACATTTGAAATTTTTTCGTGTAATTACCTTTACTTATGTTTTAAATCATATTAAAATCACAGTGACTCATACCATTCCTGATGTAATATTGTATAACTTATTTGGATTGAAATATTTCCTTTTAAGTTTTTTTTTATCTCTTAGGATTCCAAATAACAAGGGTAAAGAGACAAAGAAGTCAAGAGAACCCTGATGTGTTACTGAATCTCAGTGTGGAGTAAGATGTTTTCAAAGTTATTGGACCATTGAAAAAGTACACTAGTAATAATTACAGCCCTGATGTGGTGCTGCAGGATGATGTGCTGGACTCCAAGTTCAGTTTGAGCTACAAGTTCAACCTGCCAGTCACTGCTTGCTATTAGTCGGAACCGACTCAACGGCACTTAACAACAACAAATAATTAAAGGGAAATAGAAGCCAAACACTCAGCTTCTTTTTCAGTTTTATTTACCCTCTTTTACCCATTAAGGCTATGCCTCAATCCCTGTATCACAGAGCCCTGTTGTTCCAACGTTGAGTGTACATCACTATTTATCTCCGTCCCATTTAGTCCATGCAACCATACCTAAGTGTTCCCCTATCTTCCTTGTTCTTCCACTCCCACCACCCTTCTTGTGTATTGCCTTTTCCTTCCTTAGATATTGCACTCTCCTTCCTTGTATATTGCTCTCCCCATCACCTTAGCTGTGACGTGTCTATCCCCTAACCTGTACCTTACTATTCTCGACCTCCCAACCCTGGAAACCATTGAATACTGTTTTTCTTTTAGTGTGGATATCTTTTCTTAAGCATTTACAACAATGGTCCTCTGCAATATTTGTCCTTTTTGATTGACTAATTTCACACAGCATAATGTCCTCAAGGTTCATCCATGTTATGAGGTGTTTTTCAGCTTCATCATTATTCTTCAAGGTAGCATAGTATTTCATTGTGTGTGTGTACTGAAGTTTGTTTATTCATTCTTCCACTGATGGGCACTTAGGGTGTCTCCATCTTTTTGCTATTATAAGTAGTGCTGTGATAAACATTGTTGTTGTTGTCAGGTGCCATCGAGTCGGAACGGAATCGTAGCAACCCCATGCACAGCAGAATGAAACAATGTCCGAGCCTGGGCCAACCTACTACCGCTGCCACACTTGAGTCCATCAATGATGCCACCTGGCCAATCCATCTCGTTAGGGGTCTTCCTCTTTTTCTCTGACCCTCCACCTTAC
>NW_006408677.1:5934269-5942426 GCF_000296735.1 Chrysochloris asiatica | reverse complement strand
GCTTGAGAAATGCTGACCGTGTTCTTCCCTTTTGATGATAAACATTAGTGTGCCTATATCTACTCATGCTCTGGCTCGTATTTCCTATGCATATATACCAAGTAGAGGAATTGCTGGATCATAAGGTATTTCTGTTTCCTACTTTTTGAGGAAACACCATTCCGTTTTCAAGACTGGTTGAACCATTTTACAGTCCCACTACCCATGCAGGATTATCCCAGTCTCTCTACACACTCTCCAGCAATTATTGTCCTCTGCTTTTCTGAACTTCGCTGCTATTGCTGGTATGAGATGGTATCTCATTGTTGTTGTTGTTTTATGTACATCTCCCTAATGGCTAATGATCCTGAACATTTCTTCATATGTTTGTTGGCTGCCTGAATGTCTTCCTTGGTGAAGTGTCTGTTCATATCCTGTGCCCATTTTTTTATTGGGTTATTAGTCTTTTTTCTTGTAGAGATGTAGGTTCCTATTGATTTTAGAGTTTCGTCCCTTGTCTGATATGTTCTTGTAAAACTATATTTCCCATCATGTGAGCTCCCTTTTTAATTTTTTTGGTGAAATCTTTTGATGAACATAAATTTCTAATTTTTAGTATGTCTCAATCATCTGTTTGGACTTCTTTGTGCAATTCTTGCAATATTTGATTGTCTATGTGTGCCCTGTATTAAAGCCCTTAAATTTGTCCCTATTTTAGCATTGATGACCTTTGTAGTTCTAGGATTTACATTTAGATCTTTAATCCATGTTAATTTGGTTTTTGTATATGGTGTGATATAAAGGTCTTGTTTCATTCTTTTGCATATTGATTTCCATTTTTGCCAGCACCATCTGTTGAAGAGAATATCTCTTCCCCATTCAATGTTCTTTGGCCCTTTGTCAAAGATCAGTTGGATTTATGTGGATGGGTTAATTTATGGGTTCTCAATTTTGTTATCCTGATCTATATATCTTTCATTGTACCAGTACCAGGCTGTTTTGACCACTGTAGCCATGTAATAAATTATGAAATCAGTAAGTGAGAGAACTCCAACTCTATTCTTCTTCTTAAGCAGCACTTTGCTGACCCAAGGACTCTTTCCCTTCTATATAAAGTTTGTACTAATATGACTACAACTTTAATGTCCTCTTTCAGCTTCTTGCCTTCAAGGCCATCTGATAAATGTCAAGATGCCATTGTTGGTTGTTATGTTGTACCTTAGGATTTAATTTCATTTGGGACTGTTTTGTTTTTAAACTGTCTTTCCCTCTCCACACCCCTTGTTCTTGCCTTTTCCCTATTAAAAAACAGTTTAGGGCCGGCTCTTGGTCTGAGAGTATCTGTGCGCATGCGTGGCAGAAGAACCCACCAGTGGTGGGAGTGGGGGTGTTCATTTGCTCAGACACCCCCTCTAGTCACCATAATGGAAGAGCACAAACAGTGTGTGTGTGTGGGTGGGGGCAATGAACAGATACCAAAAAAAGAAAGGAAATCAGAACAAGGCAAAATTGACAAAATGTATAGTCCACCTTTGCTCTGAGATTCTATGGTGGATCTGTTCCCAACTTGGTCTTGCCATTTGTTCTCACCAAAGTTGTGAGCTCCAGGCCTCTGAGCCTGGCAGATTCAAAAGTACGTGATTTCTTACTTGCATTAAAAGTTCCACTAGCTATAAGCCTTCAAACTTTTAAAGTATTCCTTCCTATGTGGTTCAGAGTTTTAGAGCTCTGCCCTGAACCTGCTTCGCCTGGTATTCTGTGTTATTGCTGATGGCAAACTTCACTGCACCTCTACCTTATCCACCATCAAGCCCCACCTCTGTCCCAAAGGTTTTGATATGATATATATTCATTCTCATTGTTTCTAGGTTTTTTTTTTTTTTTTTTTTTTAATTTCACCTTTTATTTTTTCTACTACCCAGTAGCTTTTATGCAGTGTGTTATTCAGTTTCCATGTATTTGGCTTTATTTCCTTGATCTTCCTATTATTGATTTCTAATGTTATAGCATGGTGATCTGAGAAGTTGTTTTGTAGTATTTTGATGTTTTTAAATGTATTGAGACATGCTTAGTGTACTAACACATTGTGCACAGGAAAATAATGTGTATTGTGCAGTTTTGGGGTTGAATGCTGCATGCAAATCTATGAGGTCAAGTTGGTTGATTCTGTTGTTTAGTTTGTCTGTGTCTTGTCAAATTTCTTTCTGGTTGTTCTGTCCTTTTTCAAAAGTGGTGCATTACAATCTACTCTTATGGTAGATTTGTCTGTATCTTCCTTCAATTCTATTAGGGTTTGTTTTATATATTTTAGAACTCTTTCATTGGGAGCATAGATATTTATTATGCTTATCTTCAACTGAGCCTTAAATCATGAGATAATGTCCTTCTTTGTCTCTTATGCTGGTTTTTGCCTTAAAGTAAATTTTATCAGGTATTAGTATTGCAGCTGTTGCTTGTTATTGTAATTAGCTTGGTATATATTTTTCCATTGGATCCGTGTTTGTCAGACTAATTCACACAGGAACTGTGCCTGGGGTCATGAGAAGTCACATCATTGACTCCTAAGTTAATATACTAGACACTTGCTTGAATGCCTTTTAACTAAAACAATTTGCCTTTCATTCCAACTCATAGTGACCATGCAGGACAGAATAGAACTGCCCCATAGATTTTCTAAGGCTATAAATCTTTGGAAATGCAGACTTCCATATCTTTCAACTATGAAGCAACTTGTAAGTTCAAACCATCAATGTTTCTGTTAGCAGCCAAACACTTAACTACTGTGCCATTGATTTTCTTAATGCCTTTAAAGAGAGTTATTAATAAAATAATGAGTCCATGTTGCCACTAGGTTCCTGTTGTAGTGCTGTGTTGTAATGAAGATCTAATTTATATAGCAGGATTTCTGCTTTTTCAATAAATTAATTCCACTGGATAGGCATTCTACCTAGTTAAGTATACAACACTCTCTCCAGGGAATAATGTTAGATGTCTTCCTGTTGTTAGTTGTGGTGTAGTTTGGCTCTGACACATCATTACCTTATATATAACAGAAAAAAAAAATGTTACAAGATTCCATATCCTCTTCATGAATGTTAGTGGTAGACTAGTGGTATTTCCCAGCTGCTTGATTTTTGCTTGACTTGCATAGCTTGTGGATGAGCATCCATTGGGGGAAAGAGTTCTACTGATTAGGTGCAGTTAAAAGAGTAATATTTCCCCCTTTAACTTCATGTTTATCTTATACTAATAAGTTCAGTTATACTTTCAGTGAAAAAGCAATGCCCCTAAAATAGCTTTACATGAGTAAGACTAATGTTTAAATAGTAACAATTGTTAAAACTTCACAATTTTATACTTAAAAAAGTAATCAAACACATTTTCCTTTTTATTTTTCCACAGAAATATTAACAACTTGACTTCCACCATGTTTTTGTTGCTATTGTTATTTGCTACCAAGTCAGTTCTGATTCATAGTGACCCCGTATATGGTTTCTGAGAATATCTGGTGGATTTGAACTGTTGACTTTTTTTATGGTTACTATTTTAGTTCTTATACTACAGCACCACACCAGGGCTCGATTTCACCATGTTGTTTTTGTTAAGTTTCATTTGGTCAGTTTCAACTCATAGCCACCTGTATAGGGTTTCAAAGGAATAGCTGATGGATTTGTGGTTAGCAGTTCAGTGCTTATCCTACAGCACCACACCACGTTGTTAAGTGCCATCAAGTTGGTTCTGACACATGGAGACCCTGAATAGTGTTTTTAAGGAGCAGCTGGTGGTTTTGAACTGCCAATTTTATGGTTCAAAGTCCAGTGCTGATCCTGCAGGCTACATAAGGAGTCCTGTGTCACACCATGTTGTTGTTAAGTGTCATTAAGTTGGTTCCAACTTCAAGTGACCCTGTAGATGGTTTCTAAGGAGTGACTGGTGAATTTGAACCACTGACCTTGTGGTTCAAACCGTCCTAACCGTCCAGTTCTTAATATCAGGACTATGTGCCACACCATAGCATCCAGTAATCTGTATTTAGTGATCACTGAAACAGCATACAGAAAACAAGTGATAATAACATCAACAACCACAGTAACAGGAAAGCAATAACAATAACTCGACTACTACTATTTCTACTACTATTTTTACTAACAAGCTCTGAGGCTTTACTATGAACTGAGCTAATTGTTTTGTTTGATTATTATATTTCTCATACTTCATGAGAAATCTTTACAGCAGGCATTATTATCCCACATAACAGATAAAGAACTAAATCTCAAAAGGGAACATTAATTTGCTCATAGGTACATAAGTATAAAAATATGAAGCCAGTACTCAAATCTGATTCTATATTAGCCCACGTTGCCTTGGAACATCAACAGGGTATAAAAAGTGGGGCAAAATAAAAATTTAACTACCTGCCTATGCCAAAGCTAAATCATTTAAGATGATTGGCTACATTGACAGATAAGTGGCCAATTTAGTCCTTGGAGCTCAGGTCTTATTCCTTTGCCTTACCATGCACACCAGTGAATAGGATCCATATTCCTCTCTCTATAAAATATTATTGCACAGATTATTACTTTTACAACTTATTTGCCACAAGTAAAATGTTCAACTAAAAGTATCTTTCCACTCTCCTCTTAGGAGTACTGGTAGCATAGTGGAATATGAACTGGGCTGCTAAACTCAAGGTCAGTAGTTCTAATCTACCAGGCCTCTGTGGGAGGAAGAGGAGGCTTTCTGCTTCCGCAAATATTTACATCCTTGGGAACCCTATACAGAGTTGCTTTGAGTCAGAACAACCACCACCACCATCGTTCTATGGTGGTGGTGGTGGCTGTGTGCCGTGGAGTCGGTTCCAACTCATAGCAACCCTGTACAGGGTTTCCAAGGCTCTAAATCTTCACAGAAGCAGAACACCTTATCTTTCTCCCACGGAACAGCTGGTAGTTTCGAACTGCTGACCTTGTGGTTCGCAGCCCGATTCGTAACTACTACGCTACCAGAGGTCTATCATTCTATAGTTAATGTAAATGCCTTGGTAGATAAAACCAGTTGTTGTGGAGTTAATTCTGATCCACAGTGATACTATGTGTGTCAAAGTAGACCTGTATTCCATAGGGTTTTCATTGGCTTATTTTTTTCAAGTAGATCCTCAGGCTTTATGCATGGCTCTTCTGAGTGGACTCAAACGGGCACCCTTTTAGTTAGCATCCAAGCACATTGACCCTTTGCACTACTAGGGAACTCTCTTCTGTAATATTGTAAAGTTTATTCAATAAGACACTGATGACAAATCATCCTTTGTACTTTTCTGCCCCTACCCAGAAACTTCCACATTTGTATCCAGTGAAATCATGCTTAAAATGAAGTGATATTTTTAAGGAGCTTTTAAATGGTTATCTTACTTCTCTAGTGCAGAAATACTACACGTAAGTGTCTTTCACAAGTAGAAATTGATTCTTTCACAGTTTAAGAGACTAGAAGTCTGAATTCAGAGCAAGCACTGGCTCTAAGAGAAGGCTTTTTTTTTTTTTTTTTTTTTTCCTTCTGGCTTTTCAACTCTGGGGGAAGGTCTTTGTTTCTCCTTTCAATATCTGTGGACTTTGCTTTCCTTAAAGAGCTCCATGTCTCTTGGGAACTATTTTTTTTTTTTTTTTTTTTTCCTTCTGGCTTTTCAACTCTGGGGGAAGGTCTTTGTTTCTCCTTTCAATATCTGTGGACTTTGCTTTCCTTAAAGAGCTCCATGTCTCTTGGCATCGGTCTTCCCCTGGGTCTCTAATTCTAAGCACAGGAAACACAGGGCCAAAGGACATGCTTAGTTCCCAGGATTTTTGGTGGTAGGGTAAGTCCTTCTTGTCTGCCCACATTTCCCTCCTTTTATCTCTTATAACATTGGAGCTTGGTGACAGTAGAATAAGTACTGGATTGCAAACCACAAGGTCATCGATTCAAACCTCACTAGCTGCTCCACAAGAGAAAGATGAGGCATTCTGTTCCTACAAAGATTTACAGCCTCAGAAATCCTGTACAGGGTCACTATGAGTAAGAATTGAGTCAATAGCACTGAACATCAACAAAAACAAAGATAAAAGGTGATGCAATGTATACTCCCAGAAAAAACTCTCCTTAAATCAAATCAGGGCTGTGTCCTGAGTAACTGTGTTGTTTTCACCTTAATCCCTGATTGACTGATACGTTTATCACAACAGATCACCTCATGGGGAATGATTGTATCATTGCATAATTGCCAAGTTGCATCATTATACAACTGCCAAACCACTGAGAATCATGGCCCAGCCAAGTTGACACATATTTTGGGGGGACACTATTCAATCCATGATGTTGACCATTGTTAGCATTATAAAGTTGGAGAAGGCTATTCCTAGGTAATGTAGTGTGACTTAGTGATGGAAGGAGGAGTAAAGCTAAGGATTTAAGTTAACTGAGTCCCGTCTTAGTTTGGCATATTCTGTCAAAGGTAAGTATTTTGTGGCATACTCTGTCAAAGGTCACTTCCCTTGTTTCCAACAGCATACACATGTTGACAGAATGCATTCCCCATTTCCCCTAACAAGGGATCCAGGGCAATAACCTTAACCAAATAGCTCTAGGACAGCTGGAGATTCTGATAATATAGGGCCTTTGAAAACAACAGCAGAATAGCTTGAATTCCATAGAGAAGAACAGGTATTAGATAGATTTTACAACATAAGTAACTAAGGGATGAAGGGCAGGATGAGCAAACAAATCTGCCACCCTCAAAATTATCAAACCAAGACCTTGAGTTTCCTCAAGGAGAGGTTATTAAGAGAATGACGTAGAAGAACAAACATAGTTTTGTTGGAAGAAGTACAACCAGAATGCTTATTAGAAGCCAGGATGGCAAGACTTTATCTCTCATACTCTGGACATAGTATTAGGAAGGACCATTCCCTGGAGACGGACATCATGCTATGTAAAGTGGAGAATAAGCAAAAAAGATGAAGACCCCCAATAAGATAGATTGGCACAGAGGCAGCAACAATGAGCTTAAGTGTAACGACGATTGTGAGGTTTGTGCAGGGCTGGCAGGTGTTTTGTTATGTTGTGCATTGTTAATAAAGAATGGGATTGTTGCATCAAATTGTAAATTTAGACTTGATAGGCACAAAACAGTTGCATAAAGATTCTTCCAACTGATGACCACACCATGTGTGTCAGAGGGGAACTGTGATCTAAAGGATTTCTAATGACTGATTTTTTTAGAATTAGAACAGCTAGGACTTTCTTCCATGGTGCCAAAATAACTGAATAGTTTTCCAAAGTACTATACCATTTTGTATTCTCTGAATCAGTGCATTCAAATTTGATCTGTACTACATTCTCACTAGTATGTTTTATTGTAAATAGTTTAAATATTAGCCTTTCTAGTACATGCATAGTAACATATTATTGCAGTGTCAATTTGCATTTCTCTAAGGAATATTGTTTGGGTTTGGAATGGCTAATGACATTGAATATTTTAATCACGTTATTATTTTCCATTCATATATCTTCTTGGGTGAGTTCAATATTTTGATCCCTAGTTCTCTTAAAAAAAAACAGGGTTCTCCTCATAGTCAAGTTGAAAAGTATTCTATGTCTTTTCTTTCTTTCTTTAATGTTTTATTGTGAATTATGTGGTAGTTTACATGTGAGAACATTAATTTTATATTCATCCTATCATATATCATCTCATTGCCATGGTTACAATCCCCTCCATGTATCATCAACCAACCAAAGGGTATATCCTACAAGCCTGCCCCCCCCCGACCCCAGACATCAGCACACAGCCCCTCTCCCTCTCTGGGTCTAAAGTTCCCATCTGCTCCATCTCTCCACGTCATCATCTCTGCCTCCATTTCAGGCATCACTGCTTCTCTAGGTAGGGTCCCGCTCTCCGTTCTTCTCCCTTCATGGTTGCAGGAACCACCGCTCCTAGACTGTAAAGTTAATCACTCCCATCTTTGCGACAAAACGTCTACCTTTACATTTCCAACCCTCACAATCAGTCCTGATAACAATTATTCACTCTTGTATCACAAGAGACCTATCTGCATTTCCTTTCATCAGCCCCTCCTAGACAATTAGATACTACTCAGTGGAGATTCTACCTTCCTCCACACCCTCTGGATCTAGGTGCCTTCTTGAAAGCTT
>NW_006408677.1:5920002-5929216 GCF_000296735.1 Chrysochloris asiatica | reverse complement strand
TTGATTATGATATGTCTCGGTGATTTTCTTTTGGGTTCTATCCTTCCTGGGGTTCTTTGAGCTTCTTGAATGTTTATCTTTTCACTTTTCAGGATGTTAGAGAAATTTTCTTCCAGAAGCTCTTCAACTATTTCCTCTGTGGACCTGTGTGATTCCTCTTGTTCTGGAATGCTGATAATTCTTAAGTTATTCCCCTTCATGTTGTGCAACATGAAACTCAGACCTTCTTCAGATTTTTTTTTATCCTTTTTTTGTGTTTGTTCTTCTATTTTAGTGGTATTGAGAGATTTGTCTTCCAGCTCACTGGTTATGCCTTCCATCTCGCCTATTCTACTCCTTTGCCCTTTCAGAGTATTTTCTATTTGTGACATTCTATTTCTGTAGGTTTTGAATTGTTTCCAATGCTTTATCTATCTTATTTGATTGTTCCTGTAGTACTTTCCTGACTTCTTTATTTTTCTCAACTCCATTGTAAAGTGTTTTGAAACATTTTATAATCATTTTTTTCTGAATTCGTTCTCAGGCATTTCCAAGGCCTGCTTTCCTTCCAGCATGAAGTCCAGGTCTACCTCTAGGTCATTTGTCTCAGATGTTTTATCTTGTTTCTGGACATTTGCTGTTATGGTCATCTGCTTTTACTTTTTGGACATGTTTAGTGTTTATCTGTGACATTAATACTTAATTGAGTATGTATATTGGTATTTTTATGCTTTCTGATTACCTTCGAGAAGATGTGATCAGGATGTGGGCTTCCCTTTGCACTCCTCATATTGCTTAACTCAGAGTAACTTTCACAGGTGCTGTTTGCCTATCTGGTATACGGCAGTTGGTATTGGTTCTTGCCTGGGTTTTGGTGTTTTATAGAGTGTGATTGTAGCTTGACTATATAGCAGCAGTTGCTGACTCTTCTTTAGTAATATAGGGAGAGATAGAGTACCCCAAAGGTAGAAGGTGGAGCATAAAACAGCAAAACAGCACCAGCAAAAACAAGAAAACATAAAAACAGCAACAACAAAAACTAGACTGAATACTGCAGCCTATAATCACAGAAAAGGATAGGAGGAAGAGAAGAAAAAAAAAAAATCTGTAGCTTAATATGAGTATGACTTTAATGTCCTCTCTGCAGCTTCTTGCTTTCAAAGCTGCTTGAGAGATTTCAAGATGCCCCTGTTGGTTGTTATGCTATACCTCAGGCTTTAATTTTATTTTCAGCTTGTTTTGTTTTTAAACTCTCATTCCTTATCTATAGCCCTGCCTTGCCCTTTCTCATATTTAACAACAACAACAACAAAAAATTCAGGGCCTGCTCTTGGTCTGAATATCTGTGTGCATGCATGGCAGAAGAATCCACCAGTAGTGAGGGTGTGGGGTGTCTGCTCACTCAGTCTCCCCCCTATAGTCACCAGAATGGAGGTGCACAAACAGTGGGAGTGCCAATGACCAGATACCAAAAAAAAAAAAAAAAAAACATCCGAACAAAATAAAACTGACAAAATTTATTGTCTACCTTTGCTCCAAGTATCCCACGGTGTATTTCTGTGGTGTTTCTGCTCCCCTGCTTTGTCTTGCCATTTAGTCTCATCCAAGATGTAGGCTCCGGGCCTCCAAGCCTGGCTGATTCAAACGTACATGTTTTTTTTTTTTTTTTTACTTCAGCTTCAAGTTCCAGTAGCTATAAACCTTCAAAGTTTTAAAACATATTCCTAGTTCTGTGGTTCTGAGTTTTGGAGCTCTGCTCTGGATCTGTGGTATTCTGTGGTATGGCTGATGGCAAACTTCACTGCACCTCCAGCCTAGCCACCATCAAGCCCCACCTCTCTCCCTACTCTAGCTCTTTTAACACAAGTTTTCTATCAGATGTTGTATAAATATTTCAGTCTAGTACTTGCTTTTCATTTAATTAATAATATGTTATGAAGAGGTAACGTTTTTAATTTTGATGAAGGACAATTAATATGCTTATCTCTTGCAGTCCATGCTTTCTCTTTCTATTTAAATAAATAATTGCTTAATCCAGTTTACTTGTTTTTTACAGAAATTTAACAACTTTCATTTTTTAATTTAAGTTTGTTGTTGTTAGGTGTAATTCAGTAGGTTATCAACTCGTAGAGACCCTATGAACAACAGAACAAAACACTGCCCTGTCTGGGGCCAATCTCATCAAATGATATTACTACATTTGAGCCCATTGATACTGCCACTGTGCCAATCCATCTTCCTCTCTTTCTCTGACCCTCCACTTTACAAAACACGATATCCTTCTCAAGTGACTGGCCCCTCCTGACAATATATCTGAAGTATGAGAGATGAAGTCTGGCCATCCTGGCTTCCAAGGAGGATTCTGGCTATCCTTCTTCCTACACAGATCTATTTGTTCTTTTGGCAGTCCGTGGTACTTTCAATATTCTCCTCCAACACCATAACTCAAATGCATCAATTCTTCTATGATCTTCCTTATTCGCTATCCAACGTTCGCATGCATATGAGGTTATTGAAAATACCATGACTTGGATCAGGTGTACCTTAATCCTCAAACTGACATTTTTGCTCTTCAACACTTCAAAGTGTCTTGTACTGCAGATATGTCCAATGCAATACATCTTTTGATTTCTTGACTGTCAGAAATGTCACTGTTCTGTCTCATGTTATTGGAACTGCTGCCAGTACTGTTCTTGCCATTTCTCACCATCACTGTGTGACAGCTCTCTGTCTTAGGAAGTGAGGAAGTTCAGTGAAGATATCTCAGAGTCCAAAGTCCATGAGTGTTGATGGTGGATCTAAGCAAAAAGAAGGATTTAACAACTTCAATCTTTTCTCCATTTATATAGATGTTGTTTATTTGTGAGGATTTTTGTTTTCTTTACGTTAAGATGCAACCCAGACTGAAGGCTGTTGTTTTTGATCTTCATCTGTAATATTTAAAGTCCTCTTCAATTTCATCAAGCAAGGATGTATCATCTGCATATTGCAGGTTGTTAATAAGTCTTCCAATCCTGATGTCACGTTTTTCTTCATATAACCCAGCTTCTCCAGATTATTTGTTCAGCATACAGATTGAATAAGTGTGGTGAAATAATACAATGATGGCATACACCTTGCCTAATTTAAACAATTCGGTGTTCCCTTGTTCTTTTCAAACAACTGTCTCTTGATCAATGTACCGGTTCCTCATGAGCACAATTAAGTGTTCCAGAATACTCATACTTTGCAATGTTGTCCATAGCTTGTCATGAGCCACATAATCTAAAGTCTTTGTGTCGTCAATAAAGCATAAGTAAACATCTTTCAGATATTCTCTGCTTTCAGCCAAGATCCATCTAACGTCAGCAATGATATCCCTCATTCCATGTCCTCTTCTGAAACTGGCTTGAACCTCTGTAAGTTCTCTGTCAATGTATGGTTGCAGCCATTTCTATATTGCCTTTAGTTAAACTTTACTTGCATGGGATATCAGTGATATTGTCCAATGCTTTCCACATTCTGTTGAGTCACCTCTCTTAGGAATGGGCATAAATATAGATCTCTTCCAGTCAGTAGGCCAGGTAGTCATCTTCCAAATTTCTTGGAATAGATGAGTGAGTGCCTCCAGTGCCACGTCAGTTTGATGAAAGATTTCAACTTGTATTCCATCAATTCTTTTTGCCTTGTTCTTTTATTTATTTTATTTTCAAAATCATTGGTTTTAATAGGGAAGTTAATATATAATCAGGATCAGAAATGCTCAGGATACTTCTTGTTCAGGACCACCTCATATCAGCCATGCCTGCAGTCAAGCTTCTCTCTGGTTCTTGGCTTCTCAGCCATTTGGCCCCTTGGCCTCTATTCTGCTCTGGCATGTGTTACTAAATCCTTTTTGGTTTGGTGTGGTGCTGTAGGATAACCACGGGACTCATAACCACCTTGTTGGTGGTTCAAACCCACCAGCATCTCCTCAGAAACCCTATATAGGATCTGTATGAATTGGAACCAACTCAAAGGCATGTAAGAACAACAACATGCACAAAAAGCACTGCACCCCATTGGTAGGGCTTGGTCAAAAGATGCTCAGCTGTAGCTCTGTAGGTCAGCAAACAGAGCACCCCAAATGCCTGCAAGGTGCTCCACTCCCTTAGCAATTGTCCTGAGAGACAGCAATCAGCTTTCTAACTCTGTGGGCCAGAAAGGTCACTGTTCTGTCTCATGTTATTGGATCTGCTGCCAATACTGCTCCTGCCAGTTCTCACCATTGCTGTGTCATGGCTCTCTGTCTTAGGAACTGAGGAAGTTCAGTGAAGATATCTCAGAGTCCAAAGTACACACTCCACTTCTGATTCCTCTTTCTGGAGGGTAATAGAATTCCCTCTTTTGCTTTTGAGATGGTTCACTTTAAACATGCTGTTATTGTTTGTTAAGTGCTGTCAAGTCAGTTGTGACTCATAGCAACCCTGCACATATGCCTTGTTCTTTGCAAATAACTTCAATGTATCTTGGACTTCTTTCTTTAGAATCATTGGCTCTAGATCATATGATACCTCTTGAAATGGCTGAACAGCGACCATTTATTTTTGGTATAGTGACTCTGTGTATTCTTTCCATCTGATTTTGATACTTTCTTCATCATTCAGTATTTTTCCCATAGAATCCTTCAATACCACAAGTCGAGGTTTTATTTTTTTCTCCAGATCCCTCAGCTTGAGAAATGCTGGACATGCTCTTCCCTTTTGGTTTTCTAATGCCAGGTCTTTGCACATTTTGTTATAATATCTTACGTCATCTTCTTCAGCTGACCTTCAAAATTTTATGTTCAGCTCTTGTACCTTCTCATTTCTTCCATTTACTTTAACATCGTATGCTGGAGAGCAAGTTTCAGAGTCTCTTCTGACATCCATTTTGGTCTTTTCGTTCTCTCTTGTCTTCTCAATGACCTTTTGCTTCCTTCTTATGTGATATTCTTGATGTCATCCCACAACTCTTCTGGTCTTCGGTCTTTAGTGTCTAATGCATCAAATCTGTTCTTTGGGTAATATCTAAATTCAGGTGGGATATATTCAAGGTCATATTTTAGCTCTCGTGGACCTGTTTTGTTTTCAGCTACAACCTGGATTTTCATATGAGCAATTAATGGTCTGTTGCACAGTCTGCCCCTGGCATTGTTTTGACTGATAATATGGAGTTTTTCCATTGTCTCTTTTCAAAGATGTAGTCAATTTGATTTCTTTGTATTCATCTGGTGAGGCCCATGTGTATAGTAGTCTTTTATGCTGTTTAAAAAAGGTATTTTCAATGAACATGTTATTGGTTTAGGTATAAGGCCATTATTATTATTTTTTTCCATTCAGATATCCAACGATTCCAGAACCATATGTTGAAAATATTTTTTTTCCCTTGTTACCTCTTATAGAAAGGAGTTTATCATGTATATTTCCATCTATTTCTGAACTCTTTTCTATTACATTGATTCATATTTTTTACACCAATACTATACTTTCTTAATTAGTATAACTTCAAAGTATGTCTAAAATTCTAGTATTGTAAGTCATAACTTTTTTAATTTTCAAAATTGTTTTTGCTATTTAGGAACTTTAGAATTCTACATAAATTGTCAAATTATTCTGTCAATTTCTAAAATAAAAAATGCCTACTATTAAAACTTTTGTAACAAAAAGTGGGAAGTAGTTAATTTTACAGTCCAGGAACAGAGGAGACTAGGACCATCAAGGGAGAAAAGCAAGAATGGAATGTGGGACCCTATACAGAGAAGCAGCAACAACAGAGATGGAGGCAAAGATGAGGATATGAAGAGAGAGAGAGCAGCTGAAGAGTCTAGACTCATTGAAAGAGAAAGGTTGTGTGCTGGCAGCCAGCAAGCAGGCTTGTAGAATGTGCCATTTGGTTGTTTAAATTATTATATATTCCTGAGTGTTTTTGTGTACACCCCCCCCCAAAAAAAAATAGAGGGAATAGAATCAAATACTGTTAAATGGTGATGCATGGAGGAGATTGTAAACATTAAAATGAAATGATGAGTATAAAACCAATGTTTTACCATGTAAAGTATCACTCAATTCATAATAAAACTTTTTTTAAAAATGCCTATTACAAATCTTATTGGGGTTTCATTGACTCTATATATTAATTTTGGGAGGAAAAATATGTTGTATTATTATGTATTCTATTAAAATGATATGTTTGTTGATTTATTTTTATACCTTCAAGTTCTAGCAGTGTTTTCAGTTTAAAGTGTACAAACTGGTAGATATTTTTTCTAAATTTATCCTTAATTATGCTATATTTTTGATGCTATTGAAAATAGCATTTCTTTGTACATGTCAATCTCCAATTGTCCATTGCTAATGTAGACATACAGCTGTTTTTTTCTTTATTAAGGTTTTTATTTTGTGACCTTTCTATACCCCCTTACAAGTGATATGAGTTTTTAGTAGATTTTTAAGGGTGTTTTTAGTTAGTTTGTTTCTTTTAAGTTTTTATTGTGAATCGAGTGATAGTTTATATGGGAGAACATCAGATTTACATTCATCCTATCCTATTTCGTTTCTTTGCAATGATTACAATCTCCTCCATGCATCATCATTCAACAGAATTTGCTTCTTTTCTTCTGTCTTTTTTTTTTTTTTTTTTTTTTTGGATGTACACCGAAGCACTCAGGAATATATAACCATTCAAACAACCAAAGGGTACACCCCACAAGCCTGCCCCCTGGTCACCAGCACACAGCTCTTCTCCCTCCCTGAGTCCAGAGTCCTGAGCCGCTCCATCTTTACACGTCATCATCTCTGCTTCCATCTCTGGCATCACTGCTTCTCTGGATAGGGTCCTATATTCCACTCGTCTCCCTTGATGATCCCAGGGTCCTCCGCTCCTGGACTGCAAGACCAGCCACTCCTCTCCTTTTGTTACATAACATATACCTTTACATTTGCAACACTCACAGTCATTCCTGATAGCAATTATTCATTATTGAACCACAAGAGTCTTATCCCCATCTCCTTTCATCAACCCCATCCAGACAGGTGGGAAACCATCCAGTGGAGATTCTACCTTCCCCTGTACCCTCTGGAACTAGGCTCCCTCTTGAAAGCTTGTAAGCCAATCACTTCTTGCCTTTGTAGCCGCCCCCCATTCTCGGTAGTCAATGTTTAAGTTGCCCATCGCTGTAAATCCTGTGTACATAGGGGTTGAAATGTTTCCTCACTGTAAAGATTTGTTCCCTCTTTTGAGCTACTACATCCAAAAGTATAGGTCAAGTTCATCAAATTGTAGCAGATTACTCTTTCTTCCTCTTCTTTTTTCTAGTAGAGTTCTGATCATCCAGCCCTTGAAGCCAGGTCAAGTGGGTTCTATCTGCAAGTATGGGTGGTCTCATGCATCTTCATGTTTTCATATCAGCTGGATGCTTCACTCTGTGGTCATGTGGTCCTATGTAGTCATGTCCCTGTTTCTGGTCTCAGGAACCCCCAGGTCTTGCCATACTGTTGGCCAACCAGATTTCAACCCGGGCTCACAGGAGTTTATTGAACGTGGTCAGACTTAGCTCACAACTTCATTGCTGTTTTTCCCCACTTCTCCTTATCAATGACCAACGTAGTCACCAGCCAGATAACATGCCTAATTGTCTTGCTCTAAGAGGACCTGACCACTTTCCTTGATGGCTTCCAGGCGAACAACTTGCTTGTTCTTGTAGTAGTCAATCAGACTGCTGTTACTGTTTTTATTTTTCCTGCTGGTCTTTCTTTGAAGAAGTATCTTCTTTTCTTCTAGCCATTCCAGGCTGGTTACTTGTCCTTTCAAGTGAAAATTTCCCGCCTCAGAAGATTCTGGATGGGGTTCAGGATTCCACCTATGGTCTCATGAAATGCAAAGGCTCTGCAGGAAGCCTATTTCACTAGGCAAATTCTAGCCCCCTTTTAGCTATTCCAATCAGTTATAGGATGAAGATGGACTTACAAGCTTTCAATTGTGATATTTCTTGCTATTCCTTTCTCTCCCCCTCAAGGGTCTATTTTACAATGGTAGACAAGGGAACCCAAGATTCAAAGAACAGCCAAGCATCTTAACATTAATTCCCTTCTTTTACTTATTGAAATCATGCCTCAATCCCTGTATCCCAGAGCCCTGTTGTTCCAAGGCTATGTATACAACATTATATACCTCTGTCCCACATAGCCCATTCAAACCTGCTTAAGTGTTCTCCCATCCACCTTGTTCTTCCATTCCCCTTTCCCTTTTTGTGTAGTGCCCACCCCCCCACCAGTAACCAAGCAATTCTGTGCCGGTTCCCTACCCTGTGCTCCATCTTCCTCTCCCTCACCTCACCTCATCCCATACATCCTGGTGATCTGCAAAGATTTTTTTTTTTTTTTCTTTTAGGGTGGGTTCTTTTTCTTAATATTTTACAATAATGGTCCTATGCAATATTTCTTCTTTTGTGACTGACTAATTTCACTCAGCATAATGTCCTCAAGGTTGACCCATGTTCTGCGGTAGCTTGCAGCTTCCTTGTTATTCTTCAAGGTAGCATTATATTCCATTGTGTGTAAATATCAAAGTTTGTTTATTCATTCTTCCACTGATGGACACGTAGGCTGTCTCCATCTTTTTGGTATTGTTAATAGTGCTGCTATAAACATTGGTGTGCATATATCTACTCGTGTTATAGCTCGTATTTCTTGTGGGTAAATACCAAGTAGAGAATTACTGGATCATAAGGTATTTCTATCCAACCATCTGAGGAAGTGCCATATTGCTCTCCAGAGTGGTTGAACCATTTTGCAATCCCTCCAGTAATGTAAGAGGGTCCCAGTCTCTCCACATCCTCTCCAGCATTAATAGTACTCTAGTTTTTTTTTTTTGTTTGTTGTTGTTGTTGTTGTTGTTTTTCTGTTATTGCTGGTGTGAGATGATATCTCATTATTGTTTTGATTTGCATCTCTTGATTTGCATCAAGAAAGTGAGGCAGCACAAAAGGCACTCACTCATCACTGCCAAGAAATTTGGAAGACAACTATCTGGCCGACTGATTGGAAGAGATCAATATTTATCCCCATTCCAAAGAGAGGTGACCCAACAGAATGCGGAAATTATCTGACAATCTCTTTGATATCTCAAGCGAGTAAAGATTTGCTAAAGGTAATACAGAAACGGCTACAATCATACATTGACAGAGAACTTCCAGAGGTTCAAGCTGGATTCAGAAGAGGCCGTGGAACGAGAGATA
>NW_006408677.1:5914802-5918917 GCF_000296735.1 Chrysochloris asiatica | reverse complement strand
GGGGTCGCTGAGTTGATTCCGACTCAATGGTACCTGACAACAACAACAACAAATGGCTAGTGATCGTGAACATTTCCTCATATGTTTGTTGGCTGCCTGGATCTCCTCCTTGGTGAAGTGTCTGTTCATGTCCTGTGCCCATTTTTTAATTGGGTTATTTGTCTTTTTCTTATAGAAGTGTTGTGGTTTCCTATATATTTTAGGTATTAGTCCCTTGTCTGATGTGTCATTGAAAAAGCTTTTTTCCCATTCTATGGGGCTTCCTTTTCAATCTTTTGGTGAAGTCTTGTGATTCACACAACTTTGTAATTTTTATTATGTCCCAGTCATCTATTTTGTCTTCTTTTGTTTGTGTAATTTTCAAAATGTTTGGTAGTTTGTGTATGCCCTGTATTAGAGCCCTCACATTTGTCCCTATTTTTTCATTGGTGGCCTTTATAATTTTTGGATTCACATTTAGGTCTATAATCCATACTGAGTTTGTTTTTGTATAAGACATGAGGTAAAGTTCTAGTTTCAATCTTTTGCATGTGGATTCCAGTCCTGCCAGCACTATCTGTTGAAGAGACTACCTCTACCCCATGCAATATATTTAGGCACTTTTTTGAAAATCAGTTAGCTGTATGTGGGTGGGTTTATTTCTGGATTCTTTATACTGTTCCATTGATCTTTCATTGCACCAGTACCAGGCTGTTTTGACCACTGTAACCGTGTAGTAAATTTTGAAATTAGGGAGTGAGAGGATTGCAACCTTTTTCTTCTTCTTAAACAGTATTTTCCTATTTACTTTCCATAAAAAAGTTTGTAATTGTTTTTTCCCTCTCTTTGAAGAATGTCATTAGAATCTGGATTGGGATTGCATTATATGTGTAGAATACATTGGGCAGCATTGATTTTTTCACAATATTAAGTCTTCCTATCTAGAAGCATGGTATATTCTTCCATTTTTATAAGTCTCTTTTGGTTTGTTGTATTAGTGTTTTCTAGTTTTCTTTGTATAGGTCCTTTGTTTTTCTTGTTACATTTATTCCTAGATATTTCATCCTTTGGGTGGCGATTGTAAATGGTAATGCTTTCTTAATGTCCTTTTCAGTGCTGTCATTATTACTATAGAGGAATCCAATGGATTTTTGTATGTTGATCTTATACCCTGCCAATTTGCTGAATCCTCCAATGAGGTCTAGTAGCTTTTTTACTGAGTCTTTGGGGTTTTCTATGTATAAGATCATATTGTCTGAGAGAGTTTTACTTCCTCTTTTCCAATTTGCATGCCTTTAATTTCCTTGTCTTGCCATATACTCTGATTAACACATCCAGCACAATATTGAATAAGAGTGGTGACAAAGTGCATACTTGTCTAGTTCCTGTTTGCAGGGGGAAGGCCATTGAGAGTAATGTAGGCTGTTGCTTTTGTATATATGCTCTTAATTATGTTGAGGAATTTCCTTTCAATTTCTATTTTGTTGAGTGTTTTTATCAGGAATGGATGTTGGATTTTGTCAAATGCCTTTTCTGCATCAATCGATATGATCATGTGGTTCTTTTCTTTTTCTTATTTATATATATGGTGGATTGATTGCTTTTCTAATGTTGAACCATCCTTTCATCCTTGATATGAATCCCTGTAGGTGCATGGATATTACCCTATCACAGACAGTGTTGTATCTCATGAATTATCTGAACATGTTCTTTTTTACAATGAATGCAACACCATTTGTCTTCAATTTGTCATTCTCAGCATAGTAAACCATATGGTTGTCAGAGTCAAAATGGCTAATAGCAGTCCATTTCAGCTCAGCAATGTCTAAAATATCGATGTTTATGCATTCCATTTCATTTTTGACTATTTCTAATTTTCCTAGATTTATACTTCTGACTCATAGGGACCCTGTATAAAGTTTCTAAAGAACAGCCATTAGGTTTGAACCACTGACCTTTCAGTTAGCCATCCAGTGCTTATCCTACAACAACACACCAGGACTCTAGCGACCATATTATAAGGAGCTTTGTTTTCTCTGAAAAAAAAAAAAAGTAAAGATTTTCAAGACAGGATAGAGTTTTTGGAGACTTTTGAGCAGAATGATTCAGCTACTATGCAGTCAAGTCAATTGTGACTCACAAGGACTCTGTAGAAACAGAACTGCCACATAGGGTTTCCAAGCCTGTAAATGCTTAAGGAAGCAGATTGCCTAACTTTCTTCTGTGGAGGAGGTGGTGGGTTCAGACCACTGACATTTTGGTCAGAAATCAGATGCTTTAACCACAGCACCACCAGGGCTTCTATTATCAGCTGTGCTTGGCATAATTGTGAGTATGCTTTGATGGAGAAAAAAACATATGCAACTGATGTAGGAATCTAGGGAAAAGGAAACTTTTATGGATTAATCATAAAAAATGTTATAAGAGAATTGTTCAACTATGGTTGAATGAAAGAATGTGGTTAATTTAAGGACAATGCTCTGTCCCATTAGTACAGAATGTAAATGCTATATTATTTTAATTTAATTTATATTTGTATTATTGCCATTCTACATACTTTTGAAGAAAATGCTAGCTATAAAATAAGTCCTAATGTGACACCCTACGATAAGCACTAACACTCAAGGTCAGTTTTGAACCTCAAAGTTGGTTGTTTAAACTCACCAGCCACTCCTCGAAAACCCTATACTGGTCGTTATGAGTAGGAACCAATCTGATGCCACTTAACAACAAAAACAACATAAAATAAAGAATTCAATTGTATTTAGATATTATGAAATGTAAGTCAATTAAAAAAAAAAAAAGCTGTCTTTATTGCAAAATGGCACAGTGTGGTTCCTTTCAGAAATCTTTAAAATATCATGTCAGGATTTTTCATTCACCAGAAGAAAGCAGTCCTGAGAAAAGTTTAGAAACTTCTAAGAACAGACATTCCTCCAGTTTAAAAGAGTTTGGAAACCATGATTCAATACAAAGAGAAAGCAGGTACATAAAGCACAACTTCAGGGTGAAGTTTAGGAGAAAATTACAGTAGCAGGTAGGAAAAAAAAATGCCAGAGAATTAATGTTTCTGACTTATAAAATATTTCTGACTACAAAGCAAAAAATTGTTAATGGGATATTTTAAACCTTTTCATGTAATGGTTTGAAAACTGTTATTTATCTGAAATAGGTAAGGCCAGAGGGTTGTATTCTATCATCATAGTTGTTCAATCTGTATGCTAAGCAAATAATCTGAAAGCTGGATTATATGAAAAAAAAAAAAAAACATGTCATCAAGATTGAAAGAAGACTCATTAGCAACCTGTGGTATGCAGATGATACAACATTGCTTGCTGAAATCAAAGAGGACTTAAAATACTTACTGATGAAGGCTAAAGACCACAGCCTTTGGTATGGGTTGCATCTCAATGTAAAGAAAACAAAAGTCCTCACAACTGGACCAATAAACAACACCCATATAAATGGAAAAAAGTTTGAAGTTGTCAAAGACTTCATTTTGCTTGGATCAACCATGAACACTCATGGAAGCATCAGTTAAGAAATCAAACGTATTGCATTAGGCAAATATTCTGCACAAGACCTCTTTAATGTGTGCAAGAGCAAAGATACCAGTTTGAGGATTAAGGTGCTCCTGATCCAAACGATGGTATTTCCAATAACCTCATATGCATGTGCAAGTTGGCCAGTGAATAAGGAAAACTAGAGAAATTGATGCATTTGAGTTATGATGTTGAAGGAGAATATTAAAATACCATGGTCTGTCAAAAGAACAAACCAATCTATGTTGGAAGAAGTACAGCCAGAATGCCGTTTGGAAGTCAGGCTGGCCAGTGTTCATCGCTAATACTTTGGACATATTATTAGGAGGGACCAGTCATTGGAGAAGGATATCATGTTTAATAAAGTGGAGGGTCAGAGATAGAGAAGAAGACCACCAGCAAGATAAACTGGCAGAGTGGTGGCAGAAATGGGCTCAGCCACAGCAAGGACTGTGAGGTTGGCAAAAGACTGGACAGTGTTTCATTCTGTTGTGTGTTGTTGTTGTCAGGTGCCATTGAGTCGGAACTGACTCATAGCGACCCCATGCACAGCAGAACGAAACAATGTCCAATCCTGGGCCAACCTCACTACCG
>NW_006408677.1:5884227-5913788 GCF_000296735.1 Chrysochloris asiatica | reverse complement strand
GCCTCTTCTGAATCCAGCTTGAACCTCTGGAAGTTCTCTGTCAATGTATGATTGTAGCCATTTCTGTATTACCTTTAGCAAAACTTTCCTCCCTTGAGATATCTGTTGTGTGTAGGGTCTCTTTGAGTCAGTGCCAACTCAATAGCATCTAACAACAACAGCAAAAACAGATCAGGACAGAGCTCTTTAAAAGTATGACTGGAACAACCTGTTGATAGAAATAGGGTAGAAAAAGAAAAAGTTAGAAATCCGTCATATTTCTACATTTTCCCCCAACTTGCTCTGTATGGAAATTAATGACTAACCTCATTGTTGTTGTTGTTGTTACGTACCATGGAATCTGTTTCTACTTGTAGTGACCCTGTACAGGGTTTCTAAGGCTGTAAATCTTTATAGGAACAGAAAGCCTAATCTTTCTCCCACGGAACAGCTAGTAGTATTAACTTATAATAACCTTTTTTTTTTTTTCAAAATAATTTTCAAAATCAATATAAATGAACATGTACAGTAGACTATACCAGTTTTTTTTTTCTTAGTTTTCCAATGTCTAACACTATCTGAACCACCTTGCATGTTATTCTAACCTGATGATTCACCACAACTTACCCAGTGGCAACTTCTTGAAATAAGGCAGACCTCAGTAGGGAGAAACCAAACTCCTCTTTAGGATCTGTTCTGAAACTTCATCCTCTGAATCATGTATAACTCTCACATCCCTCTTGCCATATATCTCTCTGTGAGTAAGATGCTATTCTGATCAACATCTTAGAAGTTGTTTGATTCCATATGTCCAAAATATTTTAAGGTGTGGTACTTCAAGGTAAGCACTTGATTGCTGGTCACAGGGTGGGCAGTTCAAACCCACCAGGCACTCCTTAGAAAACCTATAAGGGTTGCTATGAGTCAGAACTGACTCAATGGCACTTAACAACAGCAGCAACATAAAGAAAGAGAAATAAAAATAGGAAAGGTCGTTGATGGTTAGCTCTCTTTAAAAGTCAGTTAATTGTAGACTGCAAATAATATAGACAGAAACTAGAAGTTTTTAAACAAGAAGATCAACAATTGATATTGTTATTCATTAAAAGACAGATAAAATTTGAGATGATAAAGAAGAATGATCATTATAGAGATAAAGATAAAGATAAAGTTTGATGGAGGAATAATCATTCTATATGAAATCACCATGTTTGTTAAGAAATAGCCTTTACTTTTTTAAGCACATGGAATCTGAATAAAGTGAAGACTTTTTTCTCTCCATCCTCTGTCCAGGAAGAATACCAGTAGTTTAAACTGACGTGAGAGCAGCCTGTGAGTCTGGAATAGATAAGGTCTTAGCAGAGCATAATTATAGTTAGTGAGTGATTAAAGGTTTCACTGTGCCTAAAGTGACCAGCTTCATGCCAAGCCCTCATGCCCCACAACCCCAGTGGAGCCAACAGATCTGGCTGACAACAAACAACACTTGTGCCCAGGTCAAGACCTAAGGCAACTTTTCAAAATGTGGATTGTTCAAAGTAATTTCTAATTAGATTGGATTTGACTAAAGTAGTTAGGATTGGTAACAATTTTTTTCTTGTGCTAGGTATTGCATTTATTTATTTTGCCTAATGATTTTTCTTTTGGTTGATTCTTATCATCTAGCCTTCAAGTCTATAGAGTTATTTTTAATAGAGAATATATGGGAACAGGAAAGAATAATGAGGTATGATTATCTATGGTGTATATTAGTGATTCATGCCTTCAGGAAACTGAAGAGCAAGTATTATTTGGATAACCCTCAATCTCCACCATGTGGTGGCAACTACCTCATTTTCAGGCTTATTTGAATAAGCTAAAATAACCCAACTCTCAAGGACTTGAGTAATATATAGACTGTTTGAACACTATGGAAATACAGGGTATTTTTATTTTTCCATCACCTTCCAAACATTTTGTAGACAAAGTGCTGCTAAATAAGTCATGGGAACAATCACTAATGTAAATGGAGAAACGGAATGATTTCTTATGTTTCTGTACTTTTAAAATACCTTGTATTTCTCAGATCTTATATGTCACACTCCATACAATGAAACTCCTACTGTAATTGCATTTGAGTGTCATGAAGAGAAATTCCTTTCTACTAATCAACCTCACTGAACTCTTATTGTACTTGCCACCCAGTCTTTATTTTATTCTTTAAGGACTCTGAATGTGAAATTAGGGCCATATTTGAAGTTCAGGTTGTATCACAAATTTTGAAAATGACAGTAATCTGTGATCATGTTCCAATGACTAATGGAAAAACAAAACAAATTTCCCCCCGAATTCAGATATTGCCAAGAGATGTTAATGAGTCTCCAAAGATTAAATTCCTAAGAGAGTTTAAGGGCTCAACTTGAGCCAAGAAAAGTCAGAAACCCAGTACCCTACCTCTAGATACAGAATAAAAGAGATAAGTATACAATGAGGTAAGTGTAGGCATATAATAAAGCATGGTGATACTCAAGGTTATTTGCCTACTGCAAAACTAGGGCCGTTTGCATGTGTTCTTGGAACCCTGCAGGATTAGTTGCCTTCAGACATCTTGTTGTTATTGCTAAGTAATGTCAAGTCAGTTTCAACCCATAGCAACCCAGTATAGAGTTTCTGAGGAGCAGCTGGTAAGCTTGAACTGCCAACCTTGAGGTTCAAACCAATTTTGCAATCCAGCACATTAACTCACAATGCCACACCAACATTCCTTCAGAGGGCTAGAACGGACCTGATTACAGACTACATAGGGATCCGTGCTAAAGATGCTTGAATCTAACCAACTTCCATAAAATTTTAAAGAAATAACATGGGCACTGGGGGAGAAATGGTATAACTTATGAGAACTGCCCAAAAGAGAAATTACTGAGCTCTCTGTCTGCCTGTAACTGTCACTGATGTTGTTGTTGTTGTCAGGTGCCATCGAGTCGGAACCGACTCATACCAACCCCACGCACAGCAGAACGAAATAATGTCCGATCCTGGGCCAACCTCACTACCTCTGCCACACTTGAGTCCATCAATGATGCCACCTGGCCAATCCATCTCGTTAGGGTTCTTCCTCTTTTGCTCTGACCCTCCACCCAACCCAGCATGAGATCCTTTTCCAGCGACTCCTCCCTCCGGACAATATGTCCAAAGTATGAGAGACGAAGCTTAGCCATCTTGGCCTCTAAGGAGCACTCTGGCTGCACTTCTTCCAAAACAGATCTATTGGTTCTTTTGGCAGTCCATGGCACTTTCAGTATTCTCCTCCAACACCACAACTCAAAGGCATCAACTCTTCTACGATCTTCCTTATTCACTGTCCAGCTTTCACATCCATATGAGGTTATTGAAAACACCATGGCCTGGGTCAGGCACACCCTAGTCCTCAAGCTGATATCTCTGCTCTTCAACACTTTAAAAAGTTCCTGTGCAGCAGATTTGCCCAATGCAATACGTCGTCTAATCTCTTGACTGCACATGGACATCACCAGATGGAATATTGTTATTGTTAAGTGCCTCCGAGTCTTTTCTGATTCACAGTGCCCATGCATAGGGTTTCTAGGGAACCACTGGTGAGTTTGCACCATCGACCTTGTGGTTCAAACTGACCTTGCGGTTCTGTGCTTATACAGCACCACATTTAAGTACATCTGTGGGGTGAAATGATGGAGAGGCTCAATATCATTAGCCAAAAGAAATCCAAGGGCTGATTGTGTAACAGACGTAATTGCTCATATGCAAATATAAACTTAAGCTGAAGCAAATTAAAGTACAAGTATTTGTTGTTGTGAAGTGCCATCGAGTCGGTTCCGACCCATAGTGACCTTATATAGTAGGGTTTTCGAGGAGCAACTGGTGAACTTGAACTGCAGACCTTGCAGTTCAAACGGCTTTGCAGTCTGGCGCATTAACTCACAGAGCCACACCAGGAAAAGTTGTGGGATGACATAAAAAATGTCATACATGAATAATCCAATAAAGACAGGAAAGAAAGAAAAGTCCAAAATAAATCACAGTGGGGACTCTGAAACTTGCTCTTGAATGTAGACAAGCTAAAGCAACTGGAAGAAATAATTAAGTAAAAGTACTGAATAGAAAATTTCAAAGGGCAGCTCTAGAAGAAAAAAATAAATTATATATATTAAGTAGTCATATTAAATGTGAAAAGACCTGGAGTTAGAAAACCAAAATATGCTCAGCATTTTTCAAGCTGAAAGAATGGAAGAAAATAGTCCAAGTGTTGACTTACAATATTAGTGGATTCTATGTCTGGTATGGCACTGTAGGATAAGCCTGGGACTACTAACCACAAGGTTGGTGGGTCACACTCACCAGACCCACTTGAAAGCCTTTATAGGGTCGCTATGAGTCAGTATCAACTCAATAGCACTTAACAAGAACAGCATGAGCAAATATTGAATGAAGCAAGAACACCAAAAGATTAAAGCAATAGAAAGTTACTGTACCAAAAATAACTGATCAGTGCTCAACTATTACAATAGGTAGCATATGATCAAGAATGAATGGTATTGAAGGATGAAGTCTGAACTGCACTGAAGGCATCAGTGAAAAGCAAGGCTCCAGGAATTAATAAAATATAAATTGAAATGTTTCAACAAACTGATGCAGTACTGGAGACATTTACTCACCTATGCCAAAAAAAAAAAAAAAAAAAAAAAGGAAGTAAGCTACCTGGCAAACTGATTGGAAGAGACCTATATTTATTTGTGCCCATTCTAAAAATTAATGTGACTCAATGGAATGTGGAAATCATCAAGCATTAACATTAGTATCACATACAAGTAATTTTTTGTTGAAAATAATTTTTAAATTGTTGCAGTAGTACATCATCAGGAAGCTGCCAATGATTCAAGCCAAATTCAGAAGAGGACAGGGAACGAGGGATATCATTGCTGATGTCAGATAGATCTTGACTAATAGAAGAAAATATCAGAAATATTTATATTGATGCTTTAGTGAATATGCAAAGGCATTTCACTGTGTGGATCATAACAAATTATGGATAAAATTGTGAAGAATGGGTATCCTAGAACACGTAAATGTGCTTGTGAAGAACCTGAAGAGGCAGTAGTTAGGGCAGAACAAGGGGATACTGAATGATTTAAAGTCAGGTAAGATTTGTGCCAGGGTTGTATCCTTTCATCTTTATTCAGTCTGTATGCTGATCAGATAATCTGAGAAGATGGATTATATGAAGAAGAACATAGCATAGAGTTAGAGGGTCATTAACAATCTAAGGTATGTAAATGACACACATTTTCTTGCTGGAAGCAAAGAGGATTTAAAATACTAACTGATGAAATCAATGACTACAGCCTTTAGTATGGATTGCATCTCAACATAGAATAAATGAAAATAACCACAAATGGACCAATAAATAACATCATTGTTGTTGTTGTTAAGTGCCATTGAGTCGATTCCTTCCCATACTGACCTTGTATAGGGTTTCCAAAGAGTAGCTGGTGAGCTTGAAAGACCAACTTTGCAGTTCAAATGACTTTGCAGTCTGATGCATTAGCCTACAGCACCACACCAGGACTCAAAAAATAACATCATTATAAATGGAGAACGTATTAACTTTGCCAAATACTTCATCTTGATTGGAACCACAGACAAAATTTGTGGAACCATCAGTCAAGAAATTAATCGAAATATTGTATTAGGCAAATCTGCTACAAAAGACCTCTTTAAAGTGTCAGAGAGCGAAGATATCACTTTGAGGTCTAAGATGCACCTTGCCCAAGCCATGGTATTTTTAATTGTCTCATCTGCATGTGAAAGATGTACACTGAATAAAGAAAAACATAGAAGAATGAATACAATTTAATTATGGTATTTGTGATGAGTATTGAAAGCACCATGGACTGCCAGAAGAGCAAACCAAATCTGTGTTAGAAGTACAACCAGGGTGCTCCTTGGAAGTGAAAATGGTGAGACATTGCCTATCATACTTTGGACATGTTGTCAGGAGGGACATTATGTCCTTGGAGGAGGGCATAATGCTTGGCAAACTGGAGTGTTAACAAAAAAGAGGAAGATACTCAACAAGATGGATTGGCACATTGGCAGTAACAATTGACTCAAATATAAAAGCAAATGTGAGGATGGTGAAGGACCAGGCAATTTTTCATTCTGTTTTGCATGGATCACTATGAGTCATAACTTACTCAATGGCACCTAACAACAATAGAAGTCATTAGTATGGTTAATATCATGTGAAAGTTAATAAGAACATTTGGAGTCCTGGTGTGGTGCTAGAGGATAAGCCCTGGACAGCTAACCATAAAGTCAGTGGTTCAAAACTACCAGCTGCTTATTGGAAACCTTATACATGGTCATTATGAGTTGGAACTGACTTGACAGTACTTAATAACAACATGAACATAGGAGTTACTCAAAACTAGGTTCCAGGTTCTCTTTCACTTACTTTGTAACCGAGCAAGTAAACCTCTGTTTCTTTGTAGATAAAATGCACACAATTCTATTGTTCAGTTTTAATTAGAAGTTATGAGGATTCAATTAGATAATATATTTAAAATACTTGATGCCCAGTGATACTGGTACTTTGTGAGAACTTACAAAATGGTTGTTGTCATTTTTGTTGTTAAGAGCCATCAAGTCAGTACCAACTTACAATGACCCTGTATAGGGTTTCCGAGGATTGCCTGATGGGTTTGAACCACAAACCTTGTTATTGTTAGCTGTCATCAAATTGATTCCAACTCTTGGTGACCCAATGTGTCGCAGAGTAGAACTGCTCCATCAAGTTTTCTTGCCTATAATCATAATGGAAGCAGATTTCCAGGACTGTTGAGTGCAAATTGTTTGCACCATCTATGGACCTTTATTAAATAATAGCTGTTGTTACAATTTATAAATATGTGTCTTTGGGACCTTGTCATCATCTTTTCTAAATCCTTCTCTCTTTTATCTCACCCAACTTAGGCAGGCAGCCAAGAAAATTTATGCACACACATTGACTAGCAAACTTAATATAGTAATTGCAACAAAAGAGGTTCTGGTACACTTTGACTCTTAGTGAAGAAGTCGAGATGACATTCCTCTGAAAGCAAAGGGAAGCCTGGATGCTATGAGCAGGCCCCCAAGTGGACATTGACCATCTCATGCAGCAACTGTACAATTCTAAGAACTTGCTTCTTTGAGCATCTTTTAAATTATAGGAAGCCACCAAGCTCCCTTTCATCACACATCATAGTTTATATTTGATTTGGGGTCTTATACTGCTCTAAGACATTCTCCTTATTATTTTTAATATCCTTTCAAATTCAAGAAGATAATACTTTTCTAACTTTGTCATAATTAACAATAGCTATTTCTTGCTAATGAGCCTGCAACTCCATATAATTCATCTGACAAGCTGACAGCCTGGCTAATTAACAAGGTTTGACCACCATCTCAAATCAGCTGGCAAGCCTTTGGGCTTTGACACTGAAAATGTTCTTTGAAGCTTACTTACCAGTTTTACCTACTGAATGTGAATAATAAAAACATCTTACTGAATATAAGAATTTGTCTTCAGCTGGTGCTCAGCAAACATGGCCATATTGAAACTTACTTTAATGGGTTATTTCATAGGAATTAGATGCAGCCTCAATTACTTCCACAATGATAAATGCCTACTCAGAGCACTCTCATTAATTATTTTTCATAAAGGGCAACTTATTTTTTAGTGATACAATTCAAAACATGTTACCTAAAAACAAATCTTCTTTTCAAGAAGGCCTTAACCTTATTTATTTGGAGACTGCCTTTTTAAACTCATCTATTATATTTAGCCACACATCTTACAATAAAAATAATTTTCACACACACTGTAGAAAGACAAATAAAGAGAGTATGTACAAGAAGCCTCAGTTAAGAAACATAATGAGAAATAAATCTTTCTCTTCAACTAAACTATTTGCTTAGAGAGAAGGGGAAAAATAGAAGAAAGAATGCTGGAGTTTAGAGTCAAAAGTAGAAGATTGAAGTCCCTTTTCATCAATTATTAGCCATGTGACCTTGAGTAGCAAACTCTCTGACTTGCACTTTCCCCATGTAAAGAATAGGGGTAAAATGCTTATGTTACAGAACCATTGAGATAGTTCAAACGAAAGCATAAAATCTTTGTAAAATTTGAAATGTTTTACAACAGTAGGGAAATATCAGAGGATTACCTATTTATATCCTGTTGTTGTTGTTAAGTGCCTTCGAGTTGGTTCTAACCCATAGCGATCCTGTATAGGGTTTCTGAGGAGCAGCTGGTAAGCTTGAATCGCTGACCTTGCAGTTCAAAGGACTTTGCAGTCTGGCACATTAACCAATAGCTCCACACCAGGACTCCACACTTATATCCTGTTGTTGTTGTTATGTGCCATCGAGTCGGTTCCGACCCATAGCAACCCTGTACAGGGTTTCCGAGGGTGTAAATCTTTACGGGAGTAGAAAGCCTCATCTTTCTCCCGCGGAGTAGCTGGTAGTTTCGAACTGCTGACCTTAAGGTTCGCAGCCCGATTCGTAACCACTACGCTACCAGAGCCTTAGAATCACCTAAATAAGGAATTTCAAGTAGTATACCCATTATAATGAAACCCTAATTGCACTGATGATTACCACGTCAATTAAACTTCAAGATTGGACTTGTTGTCCCAGCTCCAGGAAGTGCTATCAGCAGACAGCTTTCAGCTTTTAATTCCTACCCTGTCTGTCTACCCTGCACAGAGATGCTTCATGCCCTTCACTGGAAGGCTCAAACTTAAAGATAACTGGTTAAACAAACATATATATATATATTTTATATATATATATATATATATATATATATATATATTAAAGCCCAGAGTGGAAGAAGGAAAACCAGTTAAGATGTTGTTACAGTCTTTCAAGTTAGAGATGATGAGATTTGGCAAGTAGTGAAGACAAGTGGATATATGAGTTGGAACTCACAAGAGAAATAGAATAGTAAATATATAGATTTAGGAGTTATCTCCAGGGAGATAGGACTAGAAAAGGGAATAGGACTAGAAAACCTCACCTACTTAGGTTATGAGAAGCTATATCACTGTATCACTCAGGTATAAAGAACTGTGTTGTTGTTTTTTAAATTTTTATTGTGAATTGAGTGAAAGTTTACAGAGCAGATCTTTAGTTTTACATTCAACAAATCATACATTTTGTTTCACTTCAATGATAGTAATCCCCTCCATGCAACAGCAGTTATTACACTTCCACTCTATGGTTCCGATTTTGATTCCACCCTCCTTCCTATCCCTCCTCATATTTGTCCTTTTGATCTTAGATGATTGACCATTCCATGGTGGACATACCTTACTAGTTTTATTGTTGCCTCTATATATCTATTTAAGGAGCTCTGGTAGCAGAGTGGTAGGAGTCAGGCTGATAACCTCAAGGTCAGCAGTTCAAAATTACCAGCTGTTCCATGGGAGAAAGATAAGGCTATTTGCTCCCATAAAGACTGATATCCTCAGAAACCTTATGCTGGGTCGCTATTAGTCAGAACCAACTCCACGGCACACCACCACCAACATATCTACTGCTTCCCTGAAAATAGGGATAAGAGGGTAATTTCCATTCCAGGCCTGGACGGTAGTTGAAACTACAGTCTAGGCTTTCTCTAGTGTCCTTCTGACCAGTAAGCCTAGTCTTTTTTTTATAATTTTGAATTTTGTTCCACATTTTCTCCCACTCTCTCTGGGACCTTCTAATATGATCCCTTTCAGAGCAGTTAATAGTGGTTACTGGGCACTATCTAGTTCTGGTTTCAGTATCGTGATTACTGATGTTCACCTGCTCCATTGCTTCATTAAACAAGTTGATTCCAGGCATCTTCAATTTTCATCAATCTTCCACACACGGAGAGATCAATAGTTGTACCTTACATGCCTGCTCATGAGGTTTTTATTTATTTATTTATTTACTTTTTTGTTGTTAATTGAGTGATAGTTTACATGAAAGAACATCACTTTTACACTCATCATTTCATTGCAATGATTATTGCAATGAATAATGATTATTTCCTCAGTGCATCATCAATTCAACAGTATTTGCTTCTAATCTCTGTTTTTTTGTTGTTTTTGTTTGGGTGGATATACACAAAAACACTCAGGAATATATAATCATTTAAACAACCAAAGGGCACATTCTTCAAGCCTTCCTCCTGGGCACCAGCACTCAGTCTTTCTCTTTCCATGAGTCTAGAGTCCTCAGATACACCCTCTCTCCATGCCTACAACTCTGCCTATATCTCTGGTGTCACTGCTTCTCTGCATAGGGTCCTGCATTCCACTTGTGCTCTTCTCCTTTGATGGTCCTAGGGTTCTGTGTTTCTGGATTGTAAGATTAACTACTCCCCATTTTTTTTTTTTTTTTAAGAAAGCTTCTACCTTACAGTTGTGACAGTCACAAATTGACATGATAACAATTACTCACTATGGAATCATAATAATCTTATCCCCATCTCTTTTCACCAGGCCAGTCTAGATAAGGTGAGAGCTATTCAGTGGGGACACCATCTTCCCCCAACACATTCTAAAACTAAACTCCCTCTTGAAAACTTATAATCCAAACACTTTGTGCCTTTATAGCCCCTCATTTTAGGTAACCAATGTCTTAAGTTGTCTGTCCCTATCTACCCTGTACACAGAGCAGATAGGATTAAAACTTGATTTGAAGACTCAATCCCTCTCAGTTGGTATTTTGAGCTACTACATCCATAAATATAGGTCAAGTTCACCAAATTGTAGCAATTTACATTTGTTTCCTTTATCAAAAAACAAAACAAAACATTTTTTTATCTTCCTCTAGCCGAGTTCTATCACCAGTAATGATCAATACATCTTGATTGCATGTTTGATCAACATCAGATTGAAGAAGTTGGTAGAATTCTTCTATTTCATCCTCACTGGCTTTAGTGGTTGGTGCATAAATTTGAATAATAGTGATATTAACTGGGCTTCCCTGTAGGCTCATGGATATTATCCTATCACAGACAGCATTGTACTTCATGACTGATCTGGATATATTCTTTTTGACAATGAATGCAGCACCATTCTTCTTCAATTTGTCATTTCCGGCATAATAAACCATGTGATTGTCAGATTCATAATGACCAATACCAGTCCATTTCAGCTCACTAATGCCTAAGATATAGATGTTTATGTGTTCCATTTCATTTTTGACAACCTCCAGTTTTCCCAGATTCATACTTCATACATTCCATGTTCTGATTTTCAAAGGATGTTTACAGCTGTTTCTCTTCATTTTGAGTTGTACCCCATCAGCAAATGAAGGTCCTGCAGGCTTTTCTCCCACAGGCTTTGCTCCATTCATGTCATCATGGTCAGCTCTACTTTGAAGTGGCAGCTCTTCCCCAGTTGCATTTTGAGTGCCTTCCAAACTGAGAGGCTCATTTTCCAGCACTGTATCTGACAGTGTTTCTCTGCTATTCATAAGGTTTTCAGTGACCAAATATTCAGAAGTAGTTTGTCACTCCTTCTTCCTAGGCTATCTTCATTTGGAAGCTCATCTGAAATCAGTCCACCATGGGTAACCCTGCTGGTATTTAAAATATCAGGGGCATAGCTTTCAGAATCAAAGCAACTCACAAGCCACCACAGTATGCAAAGGTTGGCAGCAAAGAAAAAGGATCAGGAGTTGGAAAATATGGCCTTGGTGATAGAAACGATGCTGGAGAATGCATGATAGAATTCTGCAAAATCAATGATTTGTTCATTTCAAATACTTTCTTTAGACAGCATAAGAGATGATTGTAAACATGGAACTCACCAGATGGAATACATAGAAATCAAATTGATGACATATGCGGAAAGAGACGATGGAAAAGTTCTATATCATCAGTGAAAACAAGGCCAGGGGCAGACTGTGGAACAGACCATAAATTACTCATATGAAAATTCAAACTGAAGCTGAAGAAAAAGGAAACAAGGCCATGAGAGCCAAAATATGACCTTGAATATATCCCACCGAATTTAGAGATCGTCTGAAGAACAGATTTGATACATTAAACACTAAAGACCAAAGACCAGAAAAGTTGTGAGATGACATCAAGAGCATCATACAGATAGAAAGCAAAAAGTCATTAAGAAAACAATAAAGAAGGAAAAGGTCAAAATGGATGTCAGAAGAGACACTGAAACTTGCTCTTCAGCATAGAGATGCTAAAGCAAATGGAAGAAATGAGGAGGTACAAGAGATGAACAGAAAATTTCAAAGATCAGCTCGAGAAGATAAAGCCAAATATTACAACAAAATATGCAAAGATCTGGAATCAGAAATATAAAAAGGAAGAACACGCTCAGCATTTCTCAAGTTGGGGGAATTGAAGAAAAACATCAAGCCTTGACTTTCATTATTAAAAGATTCTCTGGACAAACTATTAAATGATGGAGAAAGCATCAAGAGAAGATGGAAGGAATACACAGAGTCACTGTACCAAAATGAAATGATTAATGTTCAACCATTTCAAGAGGTAGCATATGATCAAGAGCCAATGATACTGAAGTAGGAAGCCCAAGGTGCATTGAAGGAATTGGCAAAGAACAAGGCTACAGGAATTGATGGAATAAAAATTGAAATCTTTCAAGAAAGTGAGGCAACACAGGAGACACTCACCCATCTATGCCAAGAAATTTGGAGGACAACTATCTGACCAACAGATCGGAAGAGATCCATATGTGTGCCCATTCCAAAGATACGTGACCCAACAGAATGCAAAATCATAGAACAATCTCTTTGATATCCCATGCGAGTAAAGTTTTACTCAAGGTAATACAGACACAGTTGCAAGCATACATTCACAGAGAACTTCCAGAGGTTCAAGGCAGATTCAGAAGAAGCCGTGGAATGAGGGATATCATTGCTGATGTCCGATGGATCTTGCCTGAAATCTGAGAATAACAGAAAGATGTTTACCCGTGTTTTATTGACAATGCAAAAGCTTTTGATTGTGTGGATCATGACAAGCTATGGACAACATTGCAAAGTATAAGTATTCTGGAACACTTAATTGTGCTCAAGAGGAATCTGTACATGGACCAAGAGGCAGCTGTTTGAACAAAATATGGAAACACTGAATGGTTTAAAATTAAGAACGGTGTGTGAAAAGGTTGTATTCTTTCACCATACATATTCAACCTGTCTGCTGAGCAAATAACCTGAGAAGCCGGGTTCTATGAAGAAAAACGTGGCATCTGGATTGGGGGAAGACTCATTAACACCCTGGAATATGCAACCTTGCTTGCTGAAAGTGAAGAGGACTTAAAACATTTACTGATGAAGATCAAAGAGCACAGCCTTCGGTATGGATTACATCTCAATGTAAAGAAAACAAAAATCCTCACCACTGGACCAATAAGCAACATTCTTTTCAACAGAGAAAAGATTGAAGTTGTCAAGGACTTCATTCTACTTGGATCTACCATCAACACTCTTGGAAGCAGCGGTCAAGAAATCAAATGACGTATTTCATTAGGCAAATCTGCTGCACAAGTCCTTTTGAAAATGTTGAAGAGCAAAGATGTCATCTTGAGGACTAAGGTGCACCTGACCCAAGCCATGGTATTTTTAATAACCTCATATGCATGTTAAAGCTGGACAGTGAATAAGGATGACTGTAGAAGAATTGATGCTTTTGAATTATGGTGTTGGAGGAGAATATTGAAAGTGCCATGGGCTGCCAAAGGAACCAATAGATCCATTTTGGAAGAAGTGCAGCCAGAGTGCTCCTCAGAGGCCAAGATGGCCAAACTTCATCTCTCATACTTCGGACATATTGTCAGGAGGGACCAGTTACTGGAGAAGGATATCATGTTTGATGAGGTGGAGGTGTCAGAGAGAAAGAGGAAGACCCCCAATGAGATGGATTGTCCAGGTGGCAGCATCAATGGACTCAAGCATGGCAACAGTAGTGAGATTGGCCCAGGATCGGGCAGTGTTTCATTCTGCTGTGCATAATGTTGCTATGAGTTGGTACCAACTTGATGGCACCTAACAACAACAACAACAGCTGAGTTCTCATCATCAAGGCATTGAGGGTAGGTCAAATGGGTACTGTCTGCAGGTTTGGACATTCTTGTGTGTCTCCCCTCACTTCATATCTCTGCTCTAGCCCTCTGTGGCTTTGTCTTTGTCCATGGGCTCAGGAGTCCTCAGCTCTCACCACACTTCAGACCATCTCTATGTCAACAGGAGTCTATGCTCAAGATCTTTTAAGATCCCAGTGGCTACTCACCAAAGTAGGATATGGAACATTGTCTTTGTGGAGTACATTATGCCAGTTGACCATAGTATACCCTGAGACTATGATCCTGAGTCCTGCAGGCTGGTATGCCATGCAAGTAAAGTTTAACTAAAGGCAATACAGAAATGACTGCAAGCATACGTTGACAGAGAACTTCCAGAAGTTCACGCTGGATTCAGAAGAGGATATGGAACGAGGAATATCATTGCTGACATCCGATGGCTCTTGGCTGAAAGCAGAGAATAACAGAAAGATATTTACCTGTGTTTTATTGACTATGAAAAGGTTTTTATTGTGTGGATCATGACAAGCTATGGAAAACATTACGAAGTATGAGTATTCTTGAACACTTAATTGTGGGACCAAGAGGCAGTTGTTCAAACAGAACTTGGGAACACTGAATGATTTAAAATTAAGAAAGGCGTGTGACTGGGTTGTATTCTTTCACCATATTTACTCAACCAGTATGCTGAGCAAATAATCCAAGAAGCTGGGTTATATGTAGAAAAACGTGGCCTCAGTATTGGAGGAAGTCTCAGTAACAACCTGCAATATGCAGATGATACAACCTTGCTTGCTGAAAGTGAAGAGGACTTAAAATATTTGCCTTTGGTATGGATTACATCTCAAGGTATTGTTTCGTTCTGTTGTGCATAGGGTTGTTATGAGTCAGTACTGACTTGATGACACCTAATAATAACAAAAACATCTATTTTCGGGTATACTTCCATTTTCTTTCCCATACTCGATCAACTTTTCAACGTATCTAATTAAAGAGCACTGTTGTTCCAGGTTGTGTATGTAATACCATGTATCTTTATCTCTTTTATCCTTTATATACTTTTGTGTGTCTTCAGTTCTCCTCGTCATACTTCTGCCAATATCCCTCTTTTGTAGATTGCCATCCTTATCACAACTTCAATCTTTTTTACCTTTTATATGGATGTTGTTTATTGGACCAGTTGTGATGATTTTTGTTTTCTTTACATTGAGGTGCAACCCATACTGAAGGCTGTGGTCTTTGATCTTCATCAATAAGTATATTAAGCTTGATTACAGCAAGTATCATATATATGCATATCACAGATTGTTAATGAGTCTTCATCCAATCCTGATGCCATATACCCCAGCTTCTTAGATTATTTGCTCAGCATATGGATTTAGTAAGTATGGGGAAAGAATACAACCCTGGTGCACACCTTTCCTAATTTTAGAAGATTCAGTATTCCCTTGTTCTGTTCAAACAACTGCCTCTTGGTCTTTATACAGGTTGCTGATGAGCACAATTAAGTGTCCCAGAATACTCATTCTCCACAATGCTGTTCATAGGATGTCATGATCCACACAATCAAAAGCCTTTGTGTAGTCAACAAATCGCAGATAAACATCTTTCTGGTATTCTCTGCTTTCAGTCAAGATCCATCTGACATCAGCAATGATATCCCTCATTCCACATCCTTATCTTAATCCATATTGAACATCTGGCAGTTCTCTGTGAATGTATGGCAACAACCATTTCTGAATCACCTTTTGCAAAAATTTACTTGCAGTCAAACATTTGGAAGTAGCTAAATAGCATTCTGTTAAATTCTTACTCAGATATTTCCAATACCTTTTAACCTCACAATCATTTTCCTTTTGGTCACTTGTTTGAATCACTCTGTCTTGTTTTTGTTTTTGTTTTTCTTTTCTTTTCATGTTGACAGAAATGGTCTGTTGCTTCTAAGACATTGTGATGATGCTGTACTTGTATTTAATTGAGAATTATATGTTGGTATATTCTCAGGCACTGATCAAACCTAGTGGGATAGAAGTGTGTACACTATTATCTGTTCACTGTTTGTGAAGCTCAGTTTAGCATGAATCTGGCTGATAGTGATCATTATCACTTATCATGTGTATAGCAGCTGAACTGACTCTTGCCTTGTAAGGTAGCTCATAGTGGATACAATTGTGGCTTGGTGGTATGGATATAGTTGCTGTCTCCTGCCTAATAAGGAAGAAGAAAAAACACAAGAGAGAAGGGAAACAAACAAATAAGGAAAGAAGGAGTGATAAAAAGAGAAAATCATCAGGCAACAGCTAGAAAAAGAATACAAAAACCAAAAAGAGTAAAGAGGGAGAAGAAAACAAAATTATACCATGGGGGAGGGGGATAAGAGAGAAAAGAAAAACAAAGGAAAATATCTAAACACAATTAGGTAAAGGGAACAATAAATGGGAAAGGGATCAGAGAGTAGTAAAGAAAAAAACATGAGATAAAAAGAAGACAACTAAAATAAAACAAAAACAGAAGAAGCAGCAGTGGCTGGGAAAGAAAAATAGAATAAAAATAAAACATGAAAGTGAAGATAAAAAGGTAAAATGCAGAGATAGGTAAAGAGAGGAACAAGAAGAAAAAAGAATAAACAAACAAAAACAATGAAAAGGGGAAAAATAGGTCAGGTGCCAAATCCAGAGAAGAGAAAAATCTGGGGTTTCTTGCAAACCAAGTACCTCACTTGGTTTCTTGCAAACCAAGTACCTCACTCAAGGGATGAGACAGTTGTGTTCAGGCCCTAGATGGGGTTCCAGTATTGCTAGGTGTTATCTGTTATAGACACTCAACCAGAAGAAGTTCATGCAGACTCCAAAGCAGCTGCAGGATCAGGATATTTCCATCCCAGATGACAGCCGAGGACTAGAGGTCCCATTATTCCAGGGCTGGCCAGAACCAACTCTGCAGGCCACACCTGATTCTAGGTGCTGGGGTGGATGCTGCTAGCTATCCACACACTTTTATGTGCCTCAGACATCGCAGAGAGTAGGAGCTTTGCTGGGAGTATACATGGGTGGGTGCTGCCCACTCCACTGATCACCAGGGATACACGTGGGGTACGTGAAAAAATTTTACACCTTCCTTTCCACCAATAAATGTCTGTGCCACCAACTGCTATCTTGCCTTCATATATGCCTAGTAAGTTCAAGATGACCATGCCACACCTGGCCAGCCAGCAGAAATCATCTTTCTCCTTGTGTTTTGGCTTATTTGTTTTTTCCATCCATGTGTTTGTTCAGTTGCTTTTCCTAGCTAGGGCTAGTCTAAGGTTGGGCAGGACTGGCTCTATAGATTTTGAGCAGAGCCTGACAAATCCACACACCAGGGTAAATGTGGATTTTTCCCCACTCCTTTAATGGAACTCACAATTGTGGTGCTCACCTCTGTGTACCTCTGACTACTGGGAGAGTCAGTGCTTCCTTGGGGGTGTATGCAGGTAGGGGGCAGCCATGTCTCTGGTCACCAGGGAAGTGTGAGTAATAAGAAAAAAAAAATCATACCTTAATCTCCACGAGTCAGCAGTATGTTTCTGCAATACCAATATTCTATCTTGTCTCTGAAGCCACTTTCTGGAACTAACTCAACCATACTTAACAACAATAGTAACAACTAAAACAAGCATAATATCATTTGATTTATTGACTGCTATTTCTATGAATGTTGATTATAGATCCAAGCAAAATGAAATCTTTGACAACTTCAATCATTTCTCTATTTACCGTGATACTATTTACTGGTCCTTGTGATAGTTAGGGTTATGTGTCAATTTGATTGGGCCAAGATTCCCAGTGGTCTGGCAGTTGAGATCTGCTTATCCCAACGGTGGAATCTAATATAATGCAGTTAACACTATGATAATTGGCTATAAGCAGGAATAGTTAACTTTTTGACAGCTGGCTATTAGCAGCCAATCACTTGAAAACATGTTTCCTTGGGGGTGTGATCTTTTCCCTACTTAATGGACACTCAGGAAAAGCTTGCTCTTTTTCACTGGGGACCTGGGACTCAAAAATTCTAAGTCATTTTCTTAACATAAATTTCTCTTCATATATACGTTTCACTGATTTTACTTCTCTAGAAAACCCAGTCCAATTGTGTGGCTATTTTTCTTTACATTGAAATGCAATCCATACTAAAGGATGTAGTCTTTGATCTTCATCAACAAATATTTTTAAGTCCTCTTCACTTCCAGCAAGCAAGGTTTTATCTTTAGCATATCAGAGATTGTTAATGAGTCTTTCTCCCATCTTGATCTTACACTCTTCGTCATATAAGCAAACTTCCCAGATTATTTGCTCAGCATACAGATTGAATAAGTATGGTTAAAGGATACAACCATGATGAACACCATTCCTGATTTTAAAACATTCAGTGTTCCCTTGTTCTGTTCTAACAACTGTCTCTTGATGTACAGATTCCTCGTGAGTACAATTAAATGTTCTAGTATACCCATTTTTCACAATGTTATCTATAGTTTGTAAAGATCCACACTGTCAAATTCCTTTGCATAGTTTAAGAAAATACCAGTAAACATATTCCTGGTATTCTCTGCTTTTATTCAAGATTCATCTGACATCAAAAATGTATTTCTAGTTCCTCATCAATGAAGGGATTTGTGTTTTGCATTTATTTTCTTTAAGGTACTAATTACAGAGCTCCTGCTATGTTCTAAGGACATGTGTGCCTCTTATCATTTAATGCTTATAAAAAAAGCTAGGTAGGCAGTATTGTAATCCTTATCCAGATGAGAAAGTTGAGGTTCAGAGAAGACACAATTTGGTTAAGATTACACAGTAAATGTTGAATATGTTCTCACAAATTTTTAGCATCTGCATCTTATGATAACAATAATGGCAGTCATTAATGGACTACTTAGGAGACCTGGTATAGCACTGTAAGATAAACACTGGAATACCAACCATAAGACCAGTGGTTCTAGCCCACTAGTGGAAAGCCTGCACAGTGCCACTATGAGTCTGAACAACAATCAACAGTTATGTCCATATGCAGTGCTAAATTGTTTTATATGACTTATTTCATGCTCATAGAGACCCTATTTATTATTCTCACTTGACAGATATGGGAATTGAGGCTTAGAGATTCTCTGTAATGTGACCAAAATCTCAGAGCTAGTAAATGGCAGAGTGGAATGTGAAGTCTAAATTTTTCTTACTCCAGAGTTCACACTCTTTGCTACTATGTTCTACTGCCTTCCATTTCTTAATTAAGTGGGGAAATGTTCCCTTAGTGGGGAAAATAAATCTTCCTAAATAATAACATAGCGAATACATAAAATTAATAATGATGGGTATATAATGTCAATATTTTATGGATGCACAACTTATTGACAGCAATTATAATTATCAGTTGCGCAACCTTACCCTTAATCAGCATATTTCCATCACTACTAAACTCTTTACCCCACTTTGTCAAAGTTTGTGTGACAAATATGTTTAGTTATAACAATGACAAAAAAAAAAAAAAAAAGAGTAGGTACTGAAGCTTCTTACATACTACCAAAAACCTCATGAGATTTGATTTCTTGATTTGGAAGTATATGGCCATCTTTTCATGGGGCATATCAGTTAATTGGCCTAATAACACAGTTAATGATTCTGTCCTACCTCTTAGTTTTATGTATAGTGTTGGGGATCTTGAAATCTTTTAAAGCAGTAATTCAAGGTACAACAGTTGGTCTCTATTTGCCTAGAATAATAGAGAAAGAAGGAGTCTCAGGAATAGGAAGATATGGAATATATGGCTAATTTCCACTATGAACAACTGCCTCCTTTGCAATGAGACCAGAAGAGTTACATGAACATTTTGATGAAAGATTCCATAGAAGAATCCTGATTGAAGGAAAGAAAATGCAGAATAAAATGTCAAATTATCATGGTCTCCACACTTTCTGAAGCCATGGCAGTTGAATAAACCCTTGAAACTATTATCCTGAAACAATCATTAAACCTTAAATCACAAATATCCCCTGAAATCTTTTATAAAACCAAACAATGGTTCAACTTGACTAGTATAAAAGGTTTGCCTTGAGTATTATGCTCTTTTATATTTATATATATGGGATCAAATTGACAACAACAACTTGAAAATTTAGATAGGAACCTTATGGGATAGTCAATTTATGTTAATGGGGGAGGAATAACACAGGAAAGGAGTGTGTAACTCAAAGATTGTAATCCATGCCAGTAAATGATATATATAGAAACCATTGGATTGGTGAATGTTTTATTATATATATTATCAATAAAAACAAAATAAAATCACATTCAAAATGATAGGTATTTTAAAAATATATGACTAGAAATAATTTGAAAGTGATTATTAAAAAGCAACAAGTTATTTGGGCACCATCTATTCATATATTTTCTAAAGTTGTCAGCTTTATATAAGCAGTGGTAAAAATGTAGTTCTGAATTTGCCTCTGAATCTAAATTGTTTATGGGCTTGAAACAGAATGAATGTAATCAACCAACATGAGGACAATGTTCTAAACCACTTAGTGGACTTGATGATTCTTATAATAGTCATTTTAGAAAGACAAGGGAATGTCTCAAAGGCAAGGAGATTTATTTGATTGAGCCCAATATCCCTCAACTTGACATAAACATAAAGGTACACCTGCATTTTCTCTTCTTCTGTCACTCAGTTTTTTGGCTCTTAAGGAAAGAGTTTCTAAGCATGTCATGAATATATCTAAGCTCAACAGGCATGTAATGAACACATACACTATCTACAGTACATTAATAATTGCCCTGGGGACAGCAAATTGTTTTTGAACATTTTAAATGAGTCTTGGATGGAAATCTAAGAATGAGCAAATTTTTCTCTGGAGGTTACTGGATCTATTTGATTTTAATAAACAGCAAAGTCTGAAACTGACTAGATATTAAAGAAATATTTGTTGGTCTAATAAATGGATCTTCAAAACCTCAGACAAAAATAATGTCTAGATGCATTTGGGGGTAGTTGGGGTTACCATGTGGGAGACCCATGTTTGATACTTGGCTAATGCACTTCAAGCACAGCCACTATTCATCTGTCAGTGGAGGTTTGGTGTTGCTATGATGTTGAGCAGGTCTCAGAAAAGCTTCCAGGCTATATGAAGAAAGATTTGATAATCTACTTCTGAAAATCAGACAGTGAAAACACTGTGGAGTAGAATGGTCAGATCCTATTGTACATGGTGTTGCCAAAAGTTGGGAATTTATTAAACAATGGCTAATAACAATATTAAGGAGCTCTGGTAGTGTAGTGGTTACGAATTAGACTGTAAACCTTAAGGTCAGCTGTTTGAAACTACCAGCTGTTCTGCGGGAGAAAGATAAGGCTTTCTGCTCCCATAAAGATTTACAGCCTTGGAAACCCTGTACAGGGTCGCTATGAGATGGAACTGACTCCACGGCACATAACCACCAACCACCAATAACCATATTGTTGTTGTTGTTAAGTTCCTTCAAGTTAGTTCTGACTCATAGAAATCCTGTATAGGGTTTCCAAGGAGTAGCTGGTGAGTTTGAACCTCTGACCTTGCAACTGGAATGGCAACACGTTGAATTCCATCACAGTCCAAATAGGATGTAAGGGGAGTTTCCCATGGGTGTAGCATGAAACAAGAGATAAAAGGAGAGAGAAGTGAGCAGAAGGGGCCTACTATCACTAAGAAAGGTAGAGCCCACAGTGGAGCGTGTCCTTTAGATGTGGGGTCCCTGCACTGTGAAACTCCTAGATCCAGGGAAAGATTGATGCCAAGACACAGAGAGATCTCCAAGAAATGCTGGGCCTACAGATGCTAATATGAGATAAGGACTTTTATCCAGAGCAGGCACTCTGATTTTGGACTACTGGCATCCTAAACTGTGAGAGAATACATTTCTATTTGGCAAAACAAACCACTTGAGGTATATCTGTTTTAACATCACAAAATAATTAAGATAATACCTATCTAGGAAGGTGGTTGTTGTTGCTGTCAAGTACCAGCAAGTCAGTTTCCACTCATCTCCATCCTCTATATGGTTTCTGAGGAGCATTGGTGGGTTTAAACTAACAAAGGAGCTCTGGTAGCATAGTGATTATGAGTCAGGCTGCTAATCTCAAAGTCAGCAGTTCAAAACTCCCAGCAGTTCTTCAGGAGAAAGATGAGGCTTTCTGCTCCCATAAAGATTTATAGCCTCAGAAACCCAAAGAGTCTGAACCGACTCCACGGCACATAACCACCACTACCGCCACCTTATGGTTGGTAGTCCAGTGTTTATTCTGTAGTGCTACACCAAGAAGGTGGTTGTGTTGGTGGTAGTGTGTGCTATATAGTTGGGTCCAACTAATAGCATTACTGTATAGGGTTTATAAGGCTGTAAATATTTATGGAAACAGAAAGCTTCATCTTTCTCCCTAAAACCCAGTGGTAGATTTGAAATGCAGACTTGGTCATAACACATTACACTACAAGGGCACATTTAGGAAGGTTGTCATTGCTGTTAAGTGTCATTGAGTTATTTCGGACTCATAATGAATCTGTATAGGGTTTCTGAGGAGTGGCTGGTGAGCTTGAACCACCAACCTTGCAGTTCAAACCAACATTGCAGTCCAGTGCATTAAGCTACAGCAGTAGTGAGAATTAAATAAGATGCTTAATTGTGTGAAAGCAGCTGGTACAATGCCTGATGTATAGTAAACACTATAACTGACAAGTTTATTACTTCATAATATGAAACAGCGTAAGTGTCTCTCCTCAAAAAAGTCACTATAGAGTGATCCTTCATATCCAGGTTCCAAAAACAGATTTTTGTCTTACTCTTCTTTGGCCATACATGTCTTGTTTGACTTTTGTCAAGTTAAATTTCAGCAGTGCTTTTATGGAACCACAGTACTAGCATCTGAACAACACCATAGGACACTATTTGCATGCATTTTTATGGAAGCAGATAACCAGGCCTTTCTTCAACTACACCACAGAGTGGGTTTTAACTGCTAACCTTTAGGTTAGTAGTTGAGTGCAAACTGTTTTCATCATATAGGAACTTTGGAATTAGTAATGAGATTGGTAAAAATAGTAATGAAAAATCTTAATCTTGAAACATATGGAGTAAATATGTACACATCAGGGGGTTTTAATCAGCATGTGGAACTACAGATAGACCAGCACAGGGAACCTGCACTAAAAGCAGTGAAGCGACATTTGCAAAGAGAGGTGTGGAGTGATTCTACATGTTTTTGTTTTTTTTTTTTTTTTTTCCGTCCTCTTCCCTATTGGGCCTTCTTTGACCAGCCTGGACGCCTTCAGGCAGGTGAGTGCGCAACCCCAAAAAAGTCCAGTATTGAGACCACAGCTCTTCCACAGAACAGAGAGAAAGAGCCCCATTGGTCCAAGGGCAAATTCTTTGGCTACTGTTTTTGACTTCTGCCTGTGGGCTCCAGCCCTAAAGTTAACTTGTGTGGGACAATTAAGCCCTGCCTACCCAGAAAGAAAAAAAAGAAGGTTTGGCCTGACAGACACACCATATGAACAATCTGTAAAACCCCAACATAAAAAGATGCAACTATTTCAAGAATTATGCTGTGCACACACAGATACTTAACTGACCTTCAGAAACAAAAATAGTAAACAATCTTTCTCCCACTAACTTCTCAATATCTATATACGCACCTTTACAGTGGCGACTAGGGGAGAGGCCTGAGTGAGTGGACACCCCAACCCACTACCAGAGGCTTCTACGGTGCACACACACAATTTTATTTTTGTTTCAAAGTGGAGGTTCTTGTCTCTGCTTTTATATTGCTTCTACTTTTAGGCCTTTGAATCACACATTCTTCCTGGAGGTGGTAGCTTATCCTCCCTACGTTACCCAAGAAGAGACAGCAATCGTGGCCATATAGCCAAGCTACAAGCATACACCATAACATTTCACCATTGAGACAAGAGCCAATAATAGCTGCTAAACATTACATGCGAAAAGGGAAGCCTATCTCCTGATCATACCTACCAGGAGACACCCAGTAAGATTAATAACACAACAAACATCCTTTTAAGCACTAAAAAACCCACATAACTACAGGAAATGACAAACAAAAGATTTCAAACACAACAAACAGTCTCAAAACATATCAAAAAATGGAAAAGAGTAACTGAGACAAATGTGCTAGAGACAAAGGCTCCCCAGAAGAGGAAGAGCAGATTTTGGATTTGCCTGAGAAAGAATTCAGAAGAATGATATGGAAACAATTTCAAACGTTCTTAAAAGGGGTGGAGGAAAACAAGGAAGAAATCAGGAAAGTATTACAAGAGCAATCAAACAAGATTGATACAGCATTGGAAACAATACAAAACCTGCAAAAAGAGGTCCAGATGATTAATAATAAAATATCAGAAATAGACAATACACTGAAAGGGGAAAGGAGCAGAATTGAAGAGATGGAAGCCAGAACTAGTGACCTGGAAGACAAATCTCTCAATACTGCTAAGATAGAAGAACAAGCAGAAAAAAAGGATAAAAAAATCTGAAGAGCCTTTTTTTGCAACGAGTTTACCTCCAGAATACAGGTGTTGGTGAAAACCATCACAAAAACTAAACCAAAATGGGAAAAGAAAAGACCCATTTCAACATTGTCATTATTGGACACATCGATTCTGGCAAATCAACCACTACTGGTCACCTGATCTACAAATGTGGTGGAATTGATAAAAGAACCATCGAAAATTTTGAGAAGGAAGCTGCTGAGATGGCGAAGGTCTCCTTCAAGTATGCCTGGGTCTTGGATAAACTGAAAGCTGAATGTGAGCGAGGCATCACCATTGATATCTCCCTGTGGAAATTTGAGACCAGCAAGTACTATGTGATGACCATCATTGATATCCCAGGACACAAAGACTTTATCAACAACAACAACAACAAAAAAAATGATTACAGGAACCTCACAGGCTGACTGTGCTATCCTGATTGTTGCTGCTGGTGTTGGAAAACTTGAAGCTGGTATCTCTAAGAATGGGCAGACCCGTAAGCATGCCCTTCTGGCTTACACACTGGGTGTGAAACAGCTAAGTGTTGGTGTTAATAAAATGGATTCCACTGAGCTACCCTACAGCCAGAAGAGAGATGAGGAAATCATTAAGGAAGTCAGCACCTACATTAAGAAAATTTGCTACAACCCTGAGACAGTAGTATTTGAACTAATTTCTGGTTAGAATGGTGACAATATGCTGGAGCCAAGTGCTAGCATGCTTTGGTTCAAGAGATGGAAAGTCATCCATAAGGATGGCAATGCCAGTGGAACCACATTGCTTGAAGCTGTGGATTGCATCCTGCCACCAACTCATCCAACTGACAAGCCCCTGAGACTGCCTCTCCAGGATGCCTATAAAATTGGTGGTATTGGCACTGTCCCTGTGGGCAAAGTGAAGGCTGGTGTTCTCAAACCAGGCATGGTGGTCACCTTTGCTCCCATCAATGTTACCACTGAAGTAAAATCTGTTGAAATGCACCATGAGGCTTTGAGTGAAGCTCTGCCTGGGGACAACATAGGCTTCAATGTAAATAGCATCCCTGTCAAAGATTTTCAATGTGGCAATGTGGCAGGTGACAGCAAAAATGATCCACCAATGGAAGCAGATGGCTTCACTGTGCGGTGATCATCCTGAACCATCCAGGCCAAATCAGTGCTGGATATGCAACTGTGCTGGATTGTCACACAGCTCACACTGCTTCTAAGTGTGCTGAGCTCAAGGAGAAGATTGATTGCCGGTCTGGTAAGAAGGTAGAAGATGGCCCCAAATCCTTGAAGCCTGGTGATGCTACCATTGTTGACATGGTTCCCGGTAAGCCTATGTGTGTTGAAAGCTTCTCAGACTACCCTCCTTTGGGTCATTTTGCTGTTTGTGACATGAGACAGACTGTTGCTGTGGGTATCAACAAGGCAGTAGACAAAAAGACTGCTGGAGGTGGCAAAGTCACCAGGTCTACTCGGAAAGCTCAGAAGGCTAAATGAATATTACCTTTAACACCTGACACTCCAGTCTTAATCAGTGGTGGAAAAACGGTCTCAGAACTGTGTGTCTCAATTGGCCATTTAAGTTTAATAGTAAAAGACTGCTTAATGATAACAATGCAGCGTAAAACCTTCAGAAGGAAAGGAATATTATGTGGACCATTTGTATCTTTTTTGTGTGTGACAGTTTAAAATTATTAGTTTTTAAAATCAGTAATTTTTAAATGGAAACAACTTGACCAAAAATTTGTCACAGAATTTTGAGACCCATTAAAACAAAGTTTAATTAGAAAAATAAAATTCTGAAGAGAGTCTAAGATTAATGCTGGATAACATGAAGAGGAACAACTTAAGAATTATTGGCATTCCGGAACAGGAAGAATCAGAGAAGTCCACAGAGGAGATAGTTGAAGAGCTTCTGGAAGAAAATTTCCCTAACATCTTGAAAGATGAGAAGAAAACATTCAAGAAGCCGAATGTACACCAGGAAGGATAGACCCCTAAAGAAAATCACCAAGACATATCATAATCAAGCTCTCCAAAATCAAAGACAAGGAGAGAATACGAAAAGCAGCCAGGGAGAAGAGAAGTATCACTTATAAAGACAAGCAAATCAGATTAAGCTTTGACTATTCAGAACAAACCATGCAGGCAAGAAGGCAATGGGGAGACATATTCAAAACGCTAAAAGAAAAATAACTGCCAACCAAGAATTGTCTAGCCAGCAGATCTATCAATCAAATTCAATGGTGCAATCAAAACATTTCAGGATAAACAGAATCTAAGAGATTTTATCAAAACCAATCCAGCACTTCAAAACATCCTAAAAGGAGTTCTTTGGACTGAAAACCAATAAGAACAGATAACAACCAGAGATTGGCAGGCGTGGCAACACTACCTGGAACTCAGTCAACAGATAGCAGAGTCCAGAACAAAACAAAACTACAACACCGAATTCATAGGAGCTAGGAGGTCAACCGAAGATCAAAATTATATCAATGTCAAAGAAGGGATAAACATAGCAAGAGAGATCCAGGTGGTGAGGATGTCAGGTAGATTATGGGATGCAATAGATTCTCTTAAATGGAGAAAAAAGTTAATAGATTATAAGGTAACCCCAAAGAAATGTACTACTTCACAACTTACTATGAAAATGAGCTTCCAAGCAAAACAAGCAAACATGAGAAATAAGAAACCGAAAAAGAATAGCAAAAATAACCCCATAAACTCAGCGCAAGAAGGCATACAGAACAACGGAACGAACATCACTATGAATAAATTAACACAATGGCAGCAATTAATTCATACCTATTAATAATTACATTGAATGTCAATGGACTGAATGCACCAATGAAGAGACAGAGAGTGGCAGAATGGATAAGAAAACAAGACCCTTCAATATGCTGCCTGCAAGAGACACACTTTACACACAAAGACAAAAACAGACTAAAAATTAAACGATGGAAAAAAATTATACCAAGCAAACTGCAACAATAAACAAGCAGGAGTGGCAATACTAATCTTGGATAAAGTAAACTTTAAGACAAAAACCAGCATAAGAGACAAAGAAGCACACTATCTCATGATCAAAGGATCAATTGAGCAAGATGAAATAACCATAATAAATATCTATGCTCCCAATAAAAGAGCACCAAGATATATGAAACAAACCTTACTAGAATTGAAGAAAGAAATAGATAAATCTGCAATTATAATTGGAGATTTTAACACACCACTTTTGAAAAGGGACAGAAGAACCAGAAAGAAGCTCGACAAAGCTACAGAGGAACTAAAAAACACAATCAACAAACTTGATCTCATAGATGTGTATAGAACATATAACACAACATCAGCACAATATACATTCTTCTCCAGTGCACATGGAATATTTTCCAGAACTGACCATGTGTTAGGTCACAAAGCAAGCCTCCATAAATTTACAAATATCAAAACACTACAAAGCATCTTTTCAGACCACAATGCTATAAAACTAGAAATCAACAAAAAGAAGACCAAGGAAATAAAGTCGAATACATGGAAACTGAATAACACCCTGCTGAAAAGTGACTGGATAAAAGAAGAAATAAAAGGTGAATTCACAAAGTTCCTAGAAAAAAAACAAGAATGAAAACACAACATACAAAAATCTTTGGGACATGGCAAAAGCAGTGCTGAGAGGACAATTTATCGTGAAAAATGTGTATATCCAAAAAGAGGAAAGAGCCAAAATTAACACATTAACACAGCATGTTCAACGATTAGAAACAGACCAGCAGAGGGAACCTACAGTCACCAAAAGAAAAGAAATAATAAAGATAAGAACAGAAATAAATGAGATGGAAAACAGAAAAACTATAGAAAGAATCAACAGGACAAGAAGCTGGTTCTATGAAACGATTAATAAAATTGACAAACCCTTGGAAAAACTAACAAAAGAAGAGGGAGAGGACACAAATAACTCACATTAGAAACCACATGGGCAATGTCACAATGGAACCAAACAACATCAAAAGGATAATAAGAGAATGCTATGAAGAGTTATACTCCAAAATATTTGAAAACTAAGAAGAGATGGATACATTTCTAGAAAAACTCGACCTACCTAAACTTACTCAGAGTGAAGTAGAAAACCTGAACAGGCCCATAACAAAAGAAGAAATTGATCAGGTCATCAAAAAACTCCCAACCAAAAGAAGTTCAGGCCCATATGGCTGAGTTCTACCAAACATTCAGGGAAGAACTGTCACCAATTCTACTCAAATTATTCCAGAATATAGAAGAGGATGGAAAACTCCCTAATACTTTTCATGAAGCAAGCATAACCCTCATACCAAAAACAGGGAAGGACATCACTAAAAAAGATAACTGTAGACCAGTATCCCTCATGAACATAGACGCAAAAATTCTCAACAAAATCCAAGCCAACAGAATCCAACAGCACATCAAAAAAATAATACATCATGACCAAGTGGGTTTCATAAAATGGATGCAAGGAGGGTTCAACATTGGAAAAACAATCAGTGTAATCCACCATATAAATAAGAAAATGGAAAAGAACCACATGATCATATAGATTGATGAAGAAAAGGCATTCATCAATATCCAACATCCATTCCTGATAAAAACACACAACAAAGTAGGAATTTAAGGGAAATTCCTCAACATAGTCAAGAGCATATATACAAAACCAACAGCCTACATCACTCTCAATGGAGAGAAACTGAAAGCCTTTCCTCTGTGAATGGGAATCAGACAAGGATGCCTTTTGTCACCACTCCTATTCGCTATTGTTTTGGAAGTTTTAGTCAGAGCTATACAGCATGAAGAATTGCAGAGGTCCAAGAGCTGAACAGAAAATTTCAAAAATCAGCTCGAGAAGATAAAGCCAAATACTATAATAAAATATGCAAAGATTTGGAATTAGAAAACCAAAAAGGAAGAACATGG
>NW_006408677.1:5874927-5883127 GCF_000296735.1 Chrysochloris asiatica | reverse complement strand
CAAGGACTTCATTCTTCTTGGATCAACTATCAACATTCGCGGAAGCAGCAGTCAAGGGATCAGACAACGTATTGCATTAGGCAAATCTGCTGCACAGGAACTTTTTAAAGTGTTGAAGAGCGCCTGACCCAAGCCATGGTATTATCAATAACCTCATATGGATGCAAAAACTGGACAGTGAGTAAGGAAGATCGTAGAATAATTGATGCCTTTGAATTGTGGTGTTGCAGGAGAATACTAAAAGTGCCATGGACTGCCAAAAGAACCAATCGATCTGTTTTGGAAGAAGTGTAGCCAAAGTGCTCCTTGGAGGACAAGATGGCTAAACTTCATCTCTCATACTTTGGACATGTTGTCAGGAGGGAACAGTCACTGGCGAAGGATGTCATGCTGGGTAAAATGGAGGGTTTGAGAAAAAGAGGAAAACCCCCAACGAGATGGATCAGCCAGGTGGCATCATTGATGGCCTCAAGTGTGGCAGCGGTAGTGAGGTTTGCCTAGGATCGGACATTGTTTCATTCTGCTGTGCATGGGTTCACTGAGTTGGTTCCGACTCGATGGCACCTGACAACAACAACATACAGCATGATGGAGTCCTGGTGTGGCACTGTGGGTTAATGCGCCAGACTGCAAAGCCATTTGAACTGCAAGTTTGGTGGTTCAAGCTCACCAGCTGCTCCTCGAAAACCCTATACTGGGTCGCTATGGGTCAGAATCAACTCGAAAGCACTTCACAACAACAACATACAGCATGATATAGAAACTAAAAGCATCCAAATTGGCAAAGAGGAAGTAAAACTCTCTCTATTTACAGACGATATGATCTTATACATAGAAAACCCCAAAGATTCAGTAAAAAGAAACTACTATAACTCATTGGAAAATTCAGCAAAGTGGCAGGGTATAAGATCAACATACAAAAATCACTTGTATTCCTCTATAGTAACAACGAAGGAGCTCTGGTTGCATAGTGGTTACGAAATGGGCTGTGAACCGCAAAATCACCAGTTTGAAACTACCAGTTGCTTCACGGGAGAAAGATGAGGCTTTCTGCTCCCATGAAGATTTACAGCCTCAGAAACCCTGCTCAGGGTCGCTATGGGTCGGAACCGACTCAACGGCACTTAATAGCAACAACAACAGAGTAACAACAGCGCTGAAAAGGACATTAAGCAAGCAATAACATTTACAACAGCGCCCAAAGGATGAAATATTTGGGAATAAGCATAACCAGAGAAACAAAGGAGTTATACAAAGAAAATTTAAAAATACTACTACAAGAAACCAAAAGAGACTTACAGAAGTGGAAGAACATACCATGTTCCTGGATAGGAAGACTCAACATCATGAAAATGTCAGTATTCCAACTACTAGATTCCAACAACATTCTTCAGAGATGGAAAAGAGAATTACAAACTTTATATGGAAAGGAAAGAGACCCAAGATAAGCAAAGTACTGCCTAAGAAGAAGAGCAAGGTTGGAGACCTCCCATTCCCCAATTTCAAAATTTACTAAATGGCTACATTGGTCAAAACAGGCTGGTACTGGTACAATGAAAGATACATTGATCAATGGAAAAGAATCGAGAATCCAGAAATTAACCCATCCACATACAGTCAACTGATTTTTGACAAAGTGCCTAGGTATATGGCATGGGGAGGAGATAGTCTCTTTAAAGAGATGGTGCTGGCAGAACTGGAAAATGTGCAAATGATTGAAACAAGACCTTTACCTCATGCCCTATACAAAAACGAACCCAGAATGGATTAAATATCTAAATGTGAATCCCAAAATTATGAAGGTCATCATTGAAAAAATAGGAACAAATGTGAGGGCTCTCATTCAGGACATACACAGACTACCAAACATTTTGAAAATTACACACAAAAAAAGTAGACAAAATAGATGATTGGGACATACTAAAAATTAAAAACTCATGTGCATCAAAAGACTTCACCAAAAGAGTAAAAAGGGAACCCATAAAATGGGAAAAAATCTTTTGCAATGACACATCAGATAAGGGACTCATTTCTAAAATATATAGGAAACTACAACACTACTCTCTGGTAGCATAGTGGTTACGAATCAGGCTGCGAACCGCAAGGTCAGCAGTTTAAAACTACCGGCTGCTTCGCAGGAGAAAGATGAGGCTTTCTGCTCCCATAAAGATTTACAGCCTCGGAAATCCTGTTCAAGGTCGCTATGGGTTGGAACCGACTCGATGGCACTTAACAACAAGAACAGCACTACTACAAGAAAAAGACAAGTAACCCAATTAAAAAATGGGCACAGGACATGAACAGACACTTCACCAAGGAGGAGATCAGGGCAGCCAACAAACATATGAAGAAATGTTCACGATCACTAGCCATCAAAGCGATGCAAATCAAAACAACAATGAGATATCATCTCACACCAGAAATAACAGCAAAGATAAAAAAAAGTAGAGAACAATAAATACTGGCGAAGATGCAGAAAGACTGGGACCCTCCTACATTGTTGGTGGGATTGCAAAATGGGCCAACCACTCTGGAAAGCTATATGAAATAGAAATACTTTATGATCCAGGAATTCCTCTACTTGGTACTTACCCACAAGAAATACAAGCCATAACACAAGTAGATGTATGCACACCAACGTTCATAGCAGCACTATTTACAATAGCAAAAAGATGGAGATAGCCTAAATGCCCATCAATTGAAGAATGGATAAACAAACTGTAGTACATACACATAATGGAATACTATGCTACCTTGAAGAATAAGGAAGCTGCAAGCCACCGCATAACATGGAGAAATACTGCATAAGATCATTATTGTAAAAAAACTAAGAAAAAGAGCCAACCAAAAGGGGGAAACAACAACAACTATATATATAATTGCTGATCACTGGGATGTATGGGATGAGAGGAGGGGAGGAAGGGAGGGGAAGATAGAACACAGGGTAGGGAATAGACACAGGAAAGCTTGGGTGCTGGGGTGGTGGTGGGGGGCTGGCAATACACAAGAAGGGGGAGGGAAATAGAAGAACAAGGCGGGTGGAAGAACAGTTAGGCAGGTTTGCATGGACTAAGTGGGACTGAAGTAAATGATGATGTATGCACAACCTTGGAATAACAGGGCTTTGGGATATAGGTATTGAGGCATGGTTTGAAAGGGTAAAAGAAGGGAATAATGTTAGGATGCTTGGCTGTCTTTTGAATCTTGGTTCCCCTTGCCTACTATTGTGAAATAGACCCTTGGGGGTGGGGCAGGAATAGCCAGAAACATCACAATAGAAAGCTTGTAAGCCCGTCTTCAGCCTATAACTGATTGAAAAACTTTAAAGGGGGCTAGAAATAATCCAGACCCAAAAGGGGGGGCTATAAAGGCAAGAAGTGACTGGTTTGCAAGCTTTCAAGCGGGAGCCTAGTTCCAGATGGGGCAGGGGTAGTTAGAACCTCCACTGAATGATTTCCAGTCTGTTGGGACCAGGCTGGCTAAAGAAATGGGGATAAGACCCTTGTGGTATAACAGTGAATAATTGCCATCAGGACTGACTGTGAGGGTTGGAAATGTAGAGGTAGATTCTTTTTGACAAAAAGAGGGGATTGATTTTGAAGTCCAGGAGTGGAGATCCCTGGGACCATCAAGTGAGAAGAGCGGAGAGCATGACCCTACCCAGAGAGTCAGTGAAGCCAGGCATGGAGACAGAGATGATGATGTGGATAGATGAAGTGGCTGGGAACACGGGAATCAGGGAGGGAGAGGGACTGTGTGCTGACAGCCAGTGGGGTAGGCCTGTGGGGTATATCCTTTGGTTATTTGATGATACAGGGAAGGGATTGTAATCATTGCAATGAAACAAAATATGATAGGATGAATGTGAAAAAAAAAACAAACTGACAGATGAGTGGTGGGAATATAATGAATATAATAACATGCTTATTGGCTTCTTCCTTTGTGCCATGATCTGTGCTAAATCTTAGAAATATATAGATGAATAAACATAATTGATATTTATATGGCCTCAGTAAATTCCCAGATGTATATGACAGATATGTGTGGAATTAACTATAGTAGAAGAGTTAAATGCATGCTGTAGGACAGGGGTAGGGTTCATCCAGCCCGCAGGCTGTATGTTGTTGTTAAGTGCCGTCAAGTCGCTTCCAACCCATAGTGACCCTGTGTAGTGTTTCTAAGGAGCGGCTGATGGGTTTGAATTGCTGACCTTGCAGTTCAAACTGACTTTGCCATCTAGCACATTATCCTGCAATGCCACACCAGGACTCTGCAGGCTGTGTAAGGCCCGCAAAATCAGTTGGTCTGGCCCTGACAAGGCAACCGATGTTGCAGCTATCACATTTGTTGTTGTTAAGTGCCATCAAGTCAGTTCTAACTCACAGCATCCCTTAATAGGGTTTTTAAAGAGCTGCTGGTGAGTTTGAATAACCAATCTTGGTGCAAATCGACCTTGCGGTCCAGTGCATTTTTAGTTATTAATTAAATGTTTGACCAAGTATTTTTTTTACATTGATAATTTTGTATTGCCCACGAATGGTGTTATAAATTTTGCAGAAAAAAGTCCCTTCTCCCCCTGCTGTAGGTGCTCAGAGAAAGGAGCAATGAATTCGCCCGTGGATATAGCTACATGACTGTTGTTGTTAAGTACTGTCAAGTTGGTTCTGACTCATAGTGGCCTTGTATACGGTTTCTGAGGAGTGGCTGGTGGGCTTGAACAGCCAATTTTACAGTTAGCTGTCCATTGCTTACTCTACAGTGCCACACTAGGACTCCCAGCACACAACTAGACTTCTTATGTATATCTGACTTTAATAGGCATGCTAATATCTTACTAGATTGTTTCACAGCAACTTTAACAATGCTCTTTATCTTTAATTCTGAACCTTTTCTGATTTAGAGCATATTTGCCTCAGAGCTATCAATTAATAAGTCTTTCCTGACTGTCCACTCTGTGCAAGGAATATGAAGGATAGAAGAGAAGCAGATTATTTGGTCCTTGCCCTCAAGGTGCCTACAGTCGAGTTAACAGCCAAAATTCTCTATGGTGCCTGTTAGGGAACAATAAACAACTAGTCAGTGTAGAGTTGCCTCTGAGCAAGTTCAAAGAGATATCACAGAGTAAGTTGGAATAATTAGAATAAAACACAAATCATAGTCTTAGCAGATTCAAACTTCAGTTCAGACTTCTAGAAACTACCTATAGATTTTCTGAAAGTCATTCAAATAATTTCCATTTCAAAATAGAAAAAAAAGAAAAATTAGTCCAGTGTATTGAAATCTCTTCCAATGTTTGGTAATCAAATTTATTGCACATTACTTTTAAGAGTGATTTAGTTAAATTTTGCGTAAAACCTTAGCTGGAATAGTCTGAGCTGGACTGAAGAATCAGTTTACAGTAAGTTATAACCTCTCAGAACTATATACATTTCAGAAGAGGAGAGACCTGAAATTTAAAAAGAAAAAGAAAAAAACAAAAACAAAAAACAGGGATGCAATGAAATTCTTTAAAACCTTAGTTTTTGTCAGGTGGTTCTTTCAAAAGGGTGTTTTTGATTTTTGAAGCACATGCACATCCTTTGTCCGTGAAAAACCAAAGAAGGTGTGTTTGGGAAAAAGCTGACGAGAAATGAAAAATAAGGAGTGCAGCTGAAAGGTATTGAGTTGGTAGAAGGTCAACAGCCCATTTTGAGCTCATTAAATCTATCATCTTAGTTAAGAGTGGTCCCTGGTGGAACTTGTGCTAACTTACCCAGAACTCCCTTTCCAGCCCAGAGCAATGGAAAAAAAGAGAAAGGCAAACCGGATGGTGGTTTTCAGGCTATCCCTTACTCCTAGATATTAACCAAGACAACTTGATTTGGGAATCAGAATTTTTATATTAACAGGATCTGGCAATTGTGTTTAATAGGTGAAAAATTTGTTAGGTTTTTGGCAAACACATAAATATAAAAATTCTCCAAGCTAGTTGTTACTGTCCTTAAAAGGAGCCCCGCTAACATAGTAGATTGCGAGTTTGCCTGGTAATGGCAAGATTAACAGTTCGATTCTACCACATAAAGATTTACAGCTATATATACAGGGTCATTATGAGTCAGAAATGACTCGGCAACACACAACCACCACCACTACCTCCATTTGTCCTTAAGATCAGTCTTATATCCTTGGTCTAACAGTTCTCAAACTTCAGTGTGCATCAGAATCACTCGAAAAAATTGTTTTGAATGCAGATTCCTGTTCACTTTCTCACCAGAAATATAGCCCCAAAATCTTCAATAGTAGTGACAAGAAAGCATAAAGTAATACTTAAAGGAAAACTGTCTTTCGATTCATCTTAGAAACTGACTTTGTATTTGTTTATTTTTGTTTTTAATGGAATTTAATTGAGTTCAATTTCAGAGTCATTCTTTTATAAAAGTCATTCTTTTATAAAAACTGACATGTCCCTTTAGAAATCCTTAAGACTTTAGAAATCCTTAAGCCAGACTGACATTTATTGCTTTATTAAAAAAAATAACTTTTTGTCAAATAGTCCATAGTGACTTACATTTCAAGATTATCTTCTAATACATATTTTTTAATTAAATTTATGTTTTGTGGTTTCTAATTCAGAACATCCTGGACAAGTATGTGGGGGAAAGAAAGAGTACCCATTTTACATTTATAACCCTATTTTATAAGTTAAAAAACAAAATTACAGTAAGATAAAATGACTAACCTAAAGTCACACTGTCTGGGAGAAGACTAGAATGTATTATTTTCTGAATCATAGTCTAATATTCTCTTTTCAGCTAGAAAATAGGGATGGAAGTTTTTAAGAATTAACATTTTGAGCAGCAGTGGACTAGAAGGTTTCCTAGCCTCATTCCACCAACACTTCCCCCTTACCCCTTGCTTCTATCACTGTTAAGCTAACTTCAATTTAAAGATTCCTTTCAATTCCTCAAAGGGGTACTGGTGACACTGTGAGTAACGCATTGGGCTGCTCCTGAAAGATCTTAAGTTCAAACCTAATAGCCACTTTGTGGGAGAAAGATGAGGTGATCTGCTCCCATAAAGATTTACAGTTCTGGAAACTCTATATAGGGTCACTGTTAGTTGAAATTGATTCAGTGGCAGTGGGTTGGATTTATTTGTTTTGGGTTTCAATTCCTCAAGGATTCACTTTGTTACTTGAAACCCTTGGAAAGCCAGGGAATTGTGTCTTTATGACATGAAGTTGTGCTGATCACTATTTAAAATTAGATCTATTCCTGAGCTCTGAAGAAAACAGTTTTTAAGCACATCATTTTGTGGCTTAGATATGAAGAGGCCAGAAAGAGTGTGCTGAGCACATGTCTCAGAATCCCTTTCAATAACTAAACAAGCTGCTTGACTTTACAAAGCCAGCTCTGATCAGCTACATATGCCAAGTTCAAGAATTGCAACTAAGTTGCTGAAATCATTGAGTACTGAATCTCTGTGAAAGTTAACTTTCTCTGTTCAGGCAATTTTCTGTCAGCAGAATTCCTTTATTTTACTGGGGCTTGTGTATCCAGGGATGGAGGAGATGCAGTGTGAGCAGTGGAGACATTTTCCAGGGGCTGACTATACCTTTAGCTCATTTTTAAAGTAGCTTTGTTGGCTGTACAGGCTGTCTTCAATGGCCAGGGAGAGGGAGGACGTGTTTGAAGCTTATTTGATGCCACAGTGTGTTGGTCTTGCCACCCACTTCAGAAATGAAAGACCCAGTTTGTCCACCAAATATGGGGAAATCACAACTTGCCAATGTTGTTGGTGGTGGTGCGATCAAATTGGTACCAACTCACAGTGACCCTATGCACAGCAGAATGAAATACTGCCTGATCCTGTGCCAACCTCACTATTATTGCCACACTTGAGCGCATTGATGCTGCCACTTGTCCAATCCATCTCCCTGGGGGTCTTCCGCTTAGTCTCTAACCCTCCACCTTACCAAACACGATATCCTTCTCCAGCGAATGGTCCCTCCTGACAATATGCCTGAAGTATTAGAGATGAAGTTTGGCCATGCTGACCTCCAAGGAAAACTTTGGCTGCACTTCTTCCAACACAGATCTCTTGGTTCTTTTGGCAGCCCATGGCACTTTCAATATTCTCTTCCAACACCATAACTCAAAAGCATCAATTCTTCTATGGTCTTCCTTATTCACTGTCCAGCTTTCACATGCATATGAGGTTA